>NW_026529487.1:0-155482 GCF_028500815.1 Rissa tridactyla | reverse complement strand
TATGCCTTGTTCTAAAGCTCTTTGGGAACCACTTGCGTAGCCCCCACAGACCTGGGGGCTGCAGGCTTTCCTGCTGCCTTCAGCCTCAACACCACCCTTTCCCATTTGGCGCCGCGCCAGGCACAAAAATGGCCATAAGGCTGGAGATGGGTCCCCCGCCCAAAGAGCCAGCAGGGAAAACTCTGCCTTGTTCTAAAGGTCTTTGGGAACTGCTTGCGTAGCCCCACAGAGCTGGGGGCCTGCGGGCTTTCATGCTGCCTTCAGCCTCAAACCACCCTTTCCCTCCGGGCGCCGGGACAGACACAAAAAAGGCCTATGGCTGGAGATGCGTCCCCCGCCGAAGGAGCCAGCAGGGAAAACTATGCCTTGTTCTAAAGCTCTTTGGGGAACCGCTTGCGTAGCCCCACAGATCTGGGGGCTGCGGGCCTTCCTGCTGCCTTCAGCCTCAAAACCACCCTTTCCCACTTGGCGCCGGGCCAGGCACAGAAAAGGCATATGGCTGGAGATGGGTCCCCCGCCCAAAGAGCCAGCAGGGAAAACTATGCCTTGTTCTAAAGCTCTTTGGGAACTACTTGCGTAGCCCTACAGACCGGGGGTTGTGGGCTTTCCTGCTGCCTTCAGCCTCGACACCACCCTTTCCCACTTGGCGCCGCGCCAGGCACAAAAAAATCCTATGGCTGGAGATTGGTCCCCCGCCCAAAGAGCCATTTAGGAAAACTATGCCTTGTTCTAAAGCTCTTTGGGAACCGCTTGCGTAGCCCCACAGACCTGAGGGCTGCAGGGTTTCCTGCTGCCTTCAGGCTCAAAACCACCCTTTCCCACTTGGCGCTGTGCCAGGCACAAAAATGGCCATATGGCTGGAGATGGGTCCCCCGCCCAAAGAGCCAGCAGGGAAAAATATGCCTTGGTCTAAAGCTCTTTGGGAACCGCTTGCGTAGCCCCACAGAGCTGGGGGCCTGCGGGCTTTCATGCTGCCTTCAGCCTCAAAACCACCCTTTCCCTCTGGGCGCCGGGCTAGGCACAAAAAAAGGCATATGGCTGGACATGGGTCCCAAGCCCAAAGAGCCAGCAGGGAAAACTATGCCTTGTTCTAAAGCTCTTTGGGAACCGCTGGCATAGCCCCACAGACCTGGGGGCTGCGGGCTTTCCTGCTGCCTTCAGCCTCTAAACCACCTTTCCCACTTGGCGCCGCGCCAGGCACAAAAATGGCCATACGGCTGGAGATGAGTCCCCTGCCCAAGGAACCAGAAGGGAAAAACTATGCCTTGTTCTAAAGCTCTTTGGGAACCGCTTGCGTAGCCCCACAGACCTGGGGGCTGCAGGCTTTGCTGCTGCCTTCAGCCTCGACACCAACCTTTCCCACTTGGCGCCGCGCCAGGCACAAAAATGGCCATACGGCTGTAGATGAGTCCCCCGCCCAAAGAGCCAGCAGGGAAAATTATGCCTTGTTCTAAAGCTCTTTGGGAACCGCTTGCGTAGCCCCACAGACCTTGGGGCTGCAGGCTTTCCTGCTGCCTTCAGCCTCAAAACTACCCTTTCCCACTTGGCGCCCCCCAGGCACAAAAATGGCCATAAGGCTGGAGATGGGTCCCCTACCCAAAGAGCCAGCAGGGAAAACTATGCCTTGTTCTAAAGCTCTTTGGGAACCGCTTGTGTTGTCCCACAGACCTGGGGGCTGCGGGCTTTCCTGCTGCCTTCAGCCTCAAAACTACCCTTTCCCACTTGGTGCCGCGCCAGGCACAAAAAAGGCATATGGCTGGAGATGGGTCCCCCGCCCAAAGAGCCAGCAGGGAAAACTATGCCTTGTTCTAAAGCTCTTTGGGAACCGGTTGCGTAGCCCCACAGACCTGGGGGCTGTGGGCCTTCCTGCTGCCTTCAGGCTCGACACCACCCTTTCCCACTTGGTGCCGTGTCCAGCACAAAAAATGGCCATATGGCTGGAGATGGGTCCCCCGCCCAAAGACCCAGCAGGGAAAACTATGCCTTGTTCTAAAGCTCTTTGGGAACCGCTTGCATAGCCCCATAGACCTGGGGGCTGCGGGCTTTCCTGCTGACTTCAGCCTCAAAGCCACCCTTTAAAACTTGGCGCCGCGCCAGGCAGAAAAATGGCCATACGGATGGACATGGGTCCCAAGCCCAAAGAGCCAGCAGGGGAAAACTATGCCTTGTTCTAAAGCTCTTTGGGAATCACTTGCGTAGCCCTACAGACCGGGGGTTGTGGGCTTTCCTGCTGCCTTCAGCCTCGACACCACCCTTTCCCACTTGGCGCCGCGCCAGGCACAAAAAAGGCCTATGGCTGGAGATTGGTCCCCCGCCCAAAGAGCCATTTAGGAAAACTATGCCTTGTTCTAAAGCTCTTTGGGAACCGCTTGCGTAGCCCCACAGACCTGAGGGATGCAGGGTTTCCTGCTGCCTTCAGCCTCAACACCACCCTTTCCCACTTGGCGCTGTGCCAGGCACAAAAATGGCCATATGGCTGGAGATGGGTCCCCCGCCCAAAGAGCCAGCAGGGAAAAATATGCCTTGGTCTAAAGCTCTTTGGGAACCGCTTGCGTAGCCCCACAGACCTGGGGCTGAGGGCTTTCCTGCTGCCTTCAGCGTCCACACCACCCTTTCCCATTTGGCGCCGCGCCAGGCACAAAAATGGCCATACGGCTGGAGATGGGTCCCCCGCCCAAAGAGCCAGCAGGGAAAACTATGCCTTGTTCTAAAGGTCTTTGGGAACCGCTTGCGTAGCCCCACAGAGCTGGGGGCCTGCGGGCTTTCATGCTGCCTTCAGCCTCAAAACCACCCTTTCCCTCTGGGCGCCGGGCTAGGCACAAAAAAGGCATATGGCTGGACATGGGTCCCAAGCCCAAAGAGCCAGCAGGGAAAACTATGCCTTGTTCTAAAGCTCTTTGGGAACCGCTGGCATAGCCCCACAGACCTGGGGGCTGCGGGCTTTCCTGCTGCCTTCAGCCTCTAAACCACCCTTTCCCACTTGGCGCCGCGCCAGGCACAAAATGGCCATACGGCTGGAGATGAGTCCCCTGCCCAAGGAACCAGAAGGGAAAACTATGCCTTGTTCTAAAGCTCTTTGGGAACCGCTTGCGTAGCCCCACAGACCTGGGGGCTGCAGGCTTTGCTGCTGCCTTCAGCCTCGACACCAACCTTTCCCACTTGGCGCCGCGCCAGGCACAAAAATGGCCATACGGCTGTAGATGAGTCCCCCGCCCAAAGAGCCAGCAGGGAAAATTATGCCTTGTTCTAAAGCTCTTTGGGAACCGCTTGCGTAGCCCCACAGACCTTGGGGCTGCAGGCTTTCCTGCTGCCTTCAGCCTCAAAAACTACCCTTTCCCACTTGGCGCCCCCCAGGCACAAAAATGGCCATAAGGCTGGAGATGGGTCCCCTACCCAAAGAGCCAGCAGGGAAAACTATGCCTTGTTCTAAAGCTCTTTGGGAACCGCTTGTGTTGTCCCACAGACCTGGGGGCTGCGGGCTTTCCTGCTGCCTTCAGCCTCAAAACTACCCTTTCCCACTTGGTGCCGCGCCAGGCACAAAAAAGGCATATGGCTGGAGATGGCTCCCCCGCCCAAAGAGCCAGAAGGGAAAACTCTGCCTTGTTCTAAAGGTCTTTGGGAACCGCTTGCATAGCCCCACAGACCTGGGGGCCTGCGGGCTTTCATGCTGCCTTCAGCCTCAAAACCACCCTTTCCCTCCGAGCGCCAGGACAGACACAAAAAAGGCCTATGGCTGGAGATGCGTCCCCCGCCCAAAGAGCCAGCAGGGAAAACTATGCCTTGTTCTAAAGCTCTTTGGGAACCGCTTGCGTAGCCCCACAGATCTGGGGGCTGCGGGGCCTTCCTGCTGCCTTCAGCCTCAAAACCACCCTTTCCCACTTGGCGCCGGGCCAGGCACAAAAAAGGCATATGGCTGGAGATGGGTCCCCTGCCCAAAGAGCCATCAGGGAAAACTATGCCTTGTTCTAAAGCTCTTTGGAACTACTTGCGTAGCCCTACAGACCGGGGGTTGTGGGCTTTCCTGCTGCCTTCAGCCTCGACACCACCCTTTCCCACTTGGCGCCGCGCCAGGCACAAAAAAGGCCTATGGCTGGAGATTGGTCCCCCGCCCAAAGAGCCATTTAGGAAAACTATGCCTTGTTCTAAAACTCTTTGGGAACCGCTTGCGTAGCCCCACAGACCTGAGGGCTGCAGGGTTTCCTGCTGCCTTCAGGCTCAAAACCACACTTTCCCACTTGGCGCTGTGTCAGGCACAAAAATGGCCATACGGCTGGAGATGGGTCCCCCGCCCAAAGAGCCAGGAGGGAAAAATATGCCTTGGTCTAAAGCTCTTTGGGAACTGCTTGCGTAGCCCCACAGACCTGGGGCTGAGGGCTTTCCTGCTGCCTTCAGCCTCCACACCACCCTTTCCCATTTGGCACCGCGCCAGGCACAAAAATGGCCATACGGCTGGAGATGTGTCCCCCGCCCAAAGAGCCAGCAGGGAAAACTCTGCCTTGTTCTAAAGGTCTTTGGGAACCGCTTGCGTAGCCCCACAGACCTGGGGGCCTGCGGGCTTTCATGCTGCCTTCAGCCTCAAAACCACCCTTTCCCTCTGGGCGCCGGGCTAGGCACAAAAAAGGCATATGGCTGGACATGGGTCCCAAGCCCAAAGAGCCAGCAGGGAAAACTATGCCTTGTTCTAAAGCTCTTTGGGAACTGCTTGCGTAGCCCCACAGACCTGGGGGCTGTGGGCTTTCCTGCTGCCTTCAGCCTCGACAGCACCCTTCCCCACTTGGTGCCGCGTCAATCACAAAAATGGCCATACGGCTGGAGATGGGTCCCCGGCCCAAAGAGCCAGCAGGGAAAACTATGCCTTGTTCTAAAGCTCTTTGGGAACCGCTTGCGTAGCCCCACAGACCTGGGGGCTGCGGGCTTTCCTGCTGCCTTCAGCCTCAAAGCCACCCTTTACAACTTGGCGCCGGGCCAGCACAAAAATGGCCATACGGCTGGAGATGAGTCCCCTGCCCAAGGAACCAGAAGGGAAAACTATGCCTTGTTCTAAAGCTCTTTGGGAACCGCTTGTGTTGTCCCACAGACCTGGGGGCTGCGGCCTTTCCTGCTGCCTTCTGCCTCAAAAACCACCATTTCCCTCTGGGCGCCGCGCCAGGCACAAAAATGGCCATACGGCTGGAGATGAGTCCCCTGCCCAAGGAACCAGAAGGGAAAACTATGCCTTGTTCTAAAGCTCTTTGGGAACCGCTGGCATAGCCCCACAGACCTGGGGGCTGCAGGCTTTGCTGCTGCCTTCAGCCTCGACACCAACCTTTCCCACTTGGCGCCGCGCCAGGCACAAAAATGGCCATACGGCTGTAGATGAGTCCCCCGCCCAAAGAGCCAGCAGGGAAAATTATGCCTTGTTCTAAAGCTCTTTGGGAACCGCTTGCGTAGCCCCACAGACCTTGGGGCTGCAGGCTTTCCTGCTGCCTTCAGCCTCAAAACTACCCTTTCCCACTTGGCGCCGTGCCAGGCACAAAAATGGCCATAAGGCTGGAGATGGGTCCCCTACCCAAAGAGCCAGCAGGGAAAACTATGCCTTGTTCTAAAGCTCTTTGGGAACCGCTTGTGTTGTCCCACAGACCTGGGGGCTGTAGGCTTTCCTGCTGCCTTCAGCCTCAAAACTACCCTTTCCCACTTGGTGCCGCGCCAGGCACAAAAAAGGCATATGGCTGGAGATGGGTCCCCCGCCCAAAGAGCCAGCAGGGAAAACTATGCCTTGTTCTAAAGCTCTTTGGGAACCGGTTGCGTAGCCCCACAGACCTGGGTGCTGTGGGCCTTCCTGCTGCCTTCAGGCTCGACACCACCCTTTCCCACTTGGTGCCGTGTCCAGCACAAAAATGGCCATATGGCTGGAGATGGGTCCCCCGCCCAAAGACCCAGCAGGGAAAACTATGCCTTGTTCTAAAGCTCTTTGGGAACCGCTTGCATAGCCCCATAGACCTGGGGGCTGCGGGCTTTCCTGCTGCCTTCAGCCTCAAAGCCACCCTTTAAAACTTGGCGCCGCGCCAGGCACAAAAATGGCCATACGGATGGACATGGGTCCCAAGCCCAAAGAGCCAGCAGGGAAAACTATGCCTTGTTCTAAAGCTCTTTGGGAACCGCTTGCGTAGCCCCACAGACCTGGGGGCTGCAGGGTTTCCTGCTGCCTTCAGCCTCGACACCACCCTTTCCCACTTGGCGCCGCGCCAGGCACAAATATGGCCATATGGCTGGAGATGGGTCCCCCGCCCAAAGAGCCTTCAGGGAAAACTATGCCTTGTTCTAAAGCTCTTTGGGAACCGCTTGCGTAGCCCCACAGATCTGGGGGCTGCGGGCCTTCCTGCTGCCTTCAGCCTCAAAACCACCCTTTCCCACTTGGCGCCGGGCCAGGCACAAAAAAGGCATATGGCTGGAGATGGGTCCCCTGCCCAAAGAGCCAGCAGGGAAAACTATGCCTTGTTCTAAAGCTCTTTGGGAACTACTTGCGTAGCCCTACAGACCGGGGGTTGTGGGCTTTCCTGCTGCCTTCAGCCTCGACACCACCCTTTCCCACTTGGCGCCGCGCCAGGCAAAAAAAAGGCCTATGGCTGGAGATTGGTCCCCCGCCCAAAAAGCCATTTAGGAAAACTATGCCTTCTTCTAAAGCTCTTTGGGAACCGCATGCGTAGCCCCGCAGACCTGAGGGCTGCAGGGTTTCCTGCTGCCTTCAGGCTCAAAACCACCCTTTCCCACTTGGCGCTGTGCCAGGCACAAAAATGGCCATATGGCTGGAGATGGGTCCCCCGCCCAAAGAGCCAGCAGGGAAAAATATGCCTTGTTCTAAAGCTCTTTGGGAACCACTTGCGTAGCCCCACAGACCTGGGGGCTGCAGGCTTTCCTGCTGCCTTCAGCCTCAACACCACCCTTTCCCATTTGGCGCCGCGCCAGGCACAAAAATGGCCATAAGGCTGGAGATGGGTCCCCCGCCCAAAGAGCCAGCAGGGAAAACTCTGCCTTGTTCTAAAGGTCTTTGGGAACCGCTTGCGTAGCCCCACAGAGCTGGGGGCCTGCGGGCTTTCATGCTGCCTTCAGCCTCAAAACCACCCTTTCCCTCCCGGCGCCGGGACAGACACAAAAAAGGCCTATGGCTGGAGATGCGTCCCCCGCCCAAGGAGCCAGCAGGGAAAACTATGCCTTGTTCTAAAGCTCTTTGGGAACCGCTTGCGTAGCCCCACAGATCTGGGGGCTGCGGGCCTTCCTGCTGCCTTCAGCCTCAAAACCACCCTTTCCCACTTGGCGCCGGGCCAGGCACAGAAAAGGCATATGGCTGGAGATGGGTCCCCCGCCCAAAGAGCCAGCAGGGAAAACTATGCCTTGTTCTAAAGCTCTTTGGGAACTACTTGCGTAGCCCTACAGACCGGGGGTTGTGGGCTTTCCTGCTGCCTTCAGCCTCGACACCACCCTTTCCCACTTGGCGCCGCGCCAGGCACAAAAAAATCCTATGGCTGGAGATTGGTCCCCCGCCCAAAGAGCCATTTAGGAAAACTATGCCTTGTTCTAAAGCTCTTTGGGAACCGCTTGCGTAGCCCCACAGACCTGAGGGATGCAGGGTTTCCTGCTGCCTTCAGGCTCAAAACCACCCTTTCCCACTTGGCGCTGTGCCAGGCACAAAAATGGCCATATGGCTGGAGATGGGTCCCCCGCCCAAAGAGCCAGCAGGGAAAAATATGCCTTGGTCTAAAGCTCTTTGGGAACCGCTTGCGTAGCCCCACAGACCTGGGGCTGAGGGCTTTCCTGCTGCCTTCAGCGTCCACACCACCCTTTCCTATTTGGCGCCGCGCCAGGCACAAAAATGGCCATACGGCTGGAGATGGGTCCCCCGCCCAAAGAGCCAGCAGGGAAAACTATGCCTTGTTCTAAAGGTCTTTGGGAACCGCTTGCGTAGCCCCACAGAGCTGGGGGCCTGCGGGCTTTCATGCTGCCTTCAGCCTCAAAACCACCCTTTCCCTCTGGGCGCCGGGCTAGGCACAAAAAAGGCATATGGCTGGACATGGGTCCCAAGCCCAAAGAGCCAGCAGGGAAAACTATGCCTTGTTCTAAAGCTCTTTGGGAACCGCTGGCATAGCCCCACAGACCTGGGGGCTGCGGGCTTTCCTGCTGCCTTCAGCCTCTAAACCACCCTTTCCCACTTGGCGCCGCGCCAGGCACAAAAATGGCCATACGGCTGGAGATGAGTCCCCTGCCCAAGGAACCAGAAGGGAAAACTATGCCTTGTTCTAAAGCTCTTTGGGAACCGCTTGCGTAGCCCCACAGACCTGGGGGCTGCAGGCTTTGCTGCTGCCTTCAGCCTCGACACCAACCTTTCCCACTTGGCGCCGCGCCAGGCACAAAAATGGCCATACGGCTGTAGATGAGTCCCCCGCCCAAAGAGCCAGCAGGGAAAATTATGCCTTGTTCTAAAGCTCTTTGGGAACCGCTTGCGTAGCCCCACAGACCTTGGGGCTGCAGGCTTTCCTGCTGCCTTCAGCCTCAAAACTACCCTTTCCCACTTGGCGCCCCCCAGGCACAAAAATGGCCATAAGGCTGGAGATGGGTCCCCTACCCAAAGAGCCAGCAGGGAAAACTATGCCTTGTTCTAAAGCTCTTTGGGAACCGCTTGTGTTGTCCCACAGACCTGGGGGCTGCGGGCTTTCCTGCTGCCTTCAGCCTCAAAACTACCCTTTCCCACTTGGTGCCGCGCCAGGCACAAAAAAGGCATATGGCTGGAGATGGGTCCCCCGCCCAAAGAGCCAGAAGGGAAAACTATGCCTTGTTCTAAAGGTCTTTGGGAACCGCTTGCGTAGCCCCACAGACCTGGGGGCCTGCGGGCTTTCATGCTGCCTTCAGCCTCAAAACCACCCTTTCCCTCCGAGCGCCAGGACAGACACAAAAAAGGCCTATGGCTGGAGATGCGTACCCCGCCCAAAGAGCCAGCAGGGAAAACTATGCCTTGTTCTAAAGCTCTTTGGGAACCGCTTGCGTAGCCCCACAGATCTGGGGGCTGCGGGCCTTCCTGCTGCCTTCAGCCTCAAAACCACCCTTTCCCACTTGGCGCCGGGCCAGGCACAGAAAAGGCATATGGCTGGAGATGGGTCCCCCGCCCAAAGAGCCAGCAGGGAAAACTATGCCTTGTTCTAAAGCTCTTTGGGAACCGCTTGCGTAGCCCCACAGACCTGGGGGCTGCAGGCTTTGCTGCTGCCTTCAGCCTCGACACCAACCTTTCCCACTTGGCGCCGCGCCAGGCACAAAAAAATCCTATGGCTGGAGATTGGTCCCCCGCCCAAAGAGCCATTTAGGAAAACTATGCCTTGTTCTAAAGCTCTTTGGGAACCGCTTGCGTAGCCCCACAGACCTGAGGGCTGCAGGGTTTCCTGCTGCCTTCAGGCTCAAAACCACCCTTTCCCACTTGGCGCTGTGCCAGGCACAAAAATGGCCATATGGCTGGAGATGGGTCCCCCGCCCAAAGAGCCAGCAGGGAAAAATATGCCTTGGTCTAAAGCTCTTTGGGAACCGCTTGCGTAGCCCCACAGACCTGGGGCTGAGGGCTTTCCTGCTGCATTCAGCGTCCACACCACCCTTTCCCTTTTGGCGCCGCGCCAGGCACAAAAATGGCCATACGGCTGGAGATGGGTCCCCCGCCCAAAGAGCCAGCAGGGAAAACTATGCCTTGTTCTAAAGGTCTTTGGGAACCGCTTGCGTAGCCCCACAGAGCTGGGGGCCTGCGGGCTTTCATGCTGCCTTCAGCCTCAAAACCACCCTTTCCCTCTGGGCGCCGGGCTAGGCACAAAAAAGGCATATGGCTGGACATGGGTCCCAAGCCCAAAGAGCCAGCAGGGAAAACTATGCCTTGTTCTAAAGCTCTTTGGGAACCGCTGGCATAGCCCCACAGACCTGGGGGCTGCGGGCTTTCCTGCTGCCTTCAGCCTCTAAACCACCCTTTCCCACTTGGCGCCGCGCAGGCACAAAAATGGCCATACGGCTGGAGATGAGTCCCCTGCCCAAGGAACCAGAAGGGAAAACTATGCCTTGTTCTAAAGCTCTTTGGGAACCGCTTGCGTAGCCCCACAGACCTGGGGGCTGCAGGCTTTGCTGCTGCCTTCAGCCTCGACACCAACCTTTCCCACTTGGCGCCGCGCCAGGCACAAAAATGGCCATACGGCTGTAGATGAGTCCCCCGCCCAAAGAGCCAGCAGGGAAAATTATGCCTTGTTCTAAAGCTCTTTGGGAACCGCTTGCGTAGCCCCACAGACCTTGGGGCTGCAGGCTTTCCTGCTGCCTTCAGCCTCAAAACTACCCTTTCCCACTTGGCGCCCCCCAGGCACAAAAATGGCCATAAGGCTGGAGATGGGTCCCCTACCCAAAGAGCCAGCAGGGAAAACTATGCCTTGTTCTAAAGCTCTTTGGGAACCGCTTGTGTTGTCCCACAGACCTGGGGGCTGCGGGCTTTCCTGCTGCCTTCAGCCTCAAAACTACCCTTTCCCACTTGGTGCCGCGCCAGGCACAAAAAAGGCATATGGCTGGAGATGGGTCCCCCGCCCCAAAGAGCCAGCAGGGAAAACTATGCCTTGTTCTAAAGCTCTTTGGGAACCGGTTGCGTAGCCCCACAGACCTGGGGCTGTGGGCCTTCCTGCTGCCTTCAGGCTCGACACCACCCTTTCCACTTGGTGCCGTGTCCAGCACAAAAATGGCCATATGGCTGGAGATGGGTCCCCCGCCCAAAGACCCAGCAGGGAAAACTATGCCTTGTTCTAAAGCTCTTTGGGAACCGCTTGCATAGCCCCATAGACCTGGGGGCTGCGGGCTTTCCTGCTGACTTCAGCCTCAAAGCCACCCTTTAAAACTTGGCGCCGCGCCAGGCAGAAAAATGGCCATACGGATGGACATGGGTCCCAAGCCCAAAGAGCCAGCAGGGAAAACTATGCCTTGTTCTAAAGCTCTTTGGGAATCACTTGCGTAGCCCTACAGACCGGGGGTTGTGGGCTTTCCTGCTGCCTTCAGCCTCGACACCACCCTTTCCCACTTGGCGCCGCGCCAGGCACAAAAAGGCCTATGGCTGGAGATTGGTCCCCCGCCCAAAGAGCCATTTAGGAAAACTATGCCTTGTTCTAAAGCTCTTTGGGAACCGCTTGCGTAGCCCCACAGACCTGAGGGATGCAGGGTTTCCTGCTGCCTTCAGGC
Source organism: Rissa tridactyla (assembly GCF_028500815.1). Taxonomy (NCBI): domain Eukaryota; kingdom Metazoa; phylum Chordata; class Aves; order Charadriiformes; family Laridae; genus Rissa; species Rissa tridactyla. Next base: position 144,268 of record NW_026529487.1, on the reverse strand, counting down.
TCAAAACCACCCTTTCCCACTTGGCGCTGTGCCAGGCACAAAAATGGCCATATGGCTGGAGATGGGTCCCCCGCCCAAAGAGCCAGCAGGGAAAAATATGCCTTGGTCTAAAGCTCTTTGGGAACCGCTTGCGTAGCCCCACAGACCTGGGGCTGAGGGCTTTCCTGCTGCCTTCAGCGTCCACACCACCCTTTCCCATTTGGCGCCGCGCCAGGCACAAAAATGGCCATACGGCTGGAGATGGGTCCCCCGCCCAAAGAGCCAGCAGGGAAAACTATGCCTTGTTCTAAAGGTCTTTGGGAACCGCTTGCGTAGCCCCACAGAGCTGGGGGCCTGCGGGCTTTCATGCTGCCTTCAGCCTCAAACCACCCCTTTCCCTCTGGGCGCCGGGCTAGGCACAAAAAAGGCATATGGCTCGACATGGGTCCCAAGCCCAAAGAGCAGCAGGGCAAACTATGCCTTGTTCTAAAGCTCTTTGGGAACCGCTGGCATAGCCCCACAGACCTGGGGGCTGCGGGCTTTCCTGCTGCCTTCAGCCTCTAAACCACCCTTTCCCACTTGGCGCCGCGCCAGGCACAAAAATGGCCATACGGCTGGAGATGAGTCCCCTGCCCAAGGAACCAGAAGGGAAAACTATGCCTTGTTCTAAAGCTCTTTGGAACCGCTTGCGTAGCCCCACAGACCTGGGGGCTGCAGGCTTTGCTGCTGCCTTCAGCCTCGACACCAACCTTTCCCACTTGGCGCCGCGCCAGGCACAAAAATGGCCATACGGCTGTAGATGAGTCCCCCGCCCAAAGAGCCAGCAGGGAAAATTATGCCTTGTTCTAAAGCTCTTTGGGAACCGCTTGCGTAGCCCCACAGACCTTGGGGCTGCAGGCTTTCCTGCTGCCTTCAGCCTCAAAACTACCCTTTCCCACTTGGCGCCCCCCAGGCACAAAAATGGCCATAAGGCTGGAGATGGGTCCCCTACCCAAAGAGCCAGCAGGGAAAACTATGCCTTGTTCTAAAGCTCTTTGGGAACCGCTTGTGTTGTCCCACAGACCTGGGGGCTGCGGGCTTTCCTGCTGCCTTCAGCCTCAAAACTACCCTTTCCCACTTGGTGCCGCGCCAGGCACAAAAAAGGCATATGGCTGGAGATGGGTCCCCCGCCCAAAGAGCCAGAAGGGAAAACTATGCCTTGTTCTAAAGGTCTTTGGGAACCGCTTGCGTAGCCCCACAGACCTGGGGCTGAGGACTTTCCTGCTGCCTTCAGCCTCCACACCACCCTTTCCCATTTGGCGCCGCGCCAGGCACAAAAATGGCCATAAGGCTGGAGATGGGTCCCGCCCAAAGAGCCAGGAGGGAAAACTCTGCCTTGTTCTAAAGGTCTTTGGGAACCGCTTGCATAGCCCCACAGACCTGGGGGCCTGCGGGCTTTCATGCTGCCTTCAGCCTCAAAACCACCCTTTCCCTCCGAGCGCCAGGACAGACACAAAAAAGGCCTATGGCTGGAGATGCGTACCCCGCCCAAAGAGCCAGCAGGGAAAACTATGCCTTGTTCTAAAGCTCTTTGGGAACCGCTTGCGTAGCCCCACAGATCTGGGGGCTGCGGGCCTTCCTGCTGCCTTCAGCCTCAAAACCACCCTTTCCCACTTGGCGCCGGGCCAGGCACAAAAAAGGCATATGGCTGGAGATGGGTCCCCTGCCCAAAGAGCCATCAGGGAAAACTATGCCTTGTTCTAAAGCTCTTTGGGAACTACTTGCGTAGCCCTACAGACCGGGGGTTGTGGGATTTCCTGCTGCCTTCAGCCTCGACACCACCCTTTCCCACTTGGCGCCGCGCCAGGCACAAAAAAGGCCTATGGCTGGAGATTGGTCCCCCGCCCAAAGAGCCATTTAGGAAAACTATGCCTTGTTCTAAAACTCTTTGGGAACCGCTTGCGTAGCCCCACAGACCTGAGGGCTGCAGGGTTTCCTGCTGCCTTCAGGCTCAAAACCACACTTTCCCACTTGGCGCTGTGCCAGGCACAAAAATGGCCATACGGCTGGAGATGGGTCCCCCGCCCAAAGAGCCAGCAGGGAAAAATATGCCTTGTTCTAAAGCTCTTTGGGAACCGCTTGCGTAGCCCCACAGACCTGGGGCTGAGGGCTTTCCTGCTGCCTTCAGCCTCCACACCACCCTTTCCCATTTGGCACCGCGCCAGGCACAAAAATGGCCATACGGCTGGAGATGGGTCCCCCGCCCAAAGAGCCAGCAGGGAAAACTCTGCCTTGTTCTAAAGGTCTTTGGGAACCGCTTGCGTAGCCCCACAGACCTGGGGGCCTGCGGGCTTTCATGCTGCCTTCAGCCTCAAAACCACCCTTTCCCTCTGGGCGCCGGGCTAGGCACAAAAAAGGCATATGGCTGGACATGGGTCCCAAGCCCAAAGAGCCAGCAGGGAAAACTATGCCTTGTTCTAAAGCTCTTTGGGAACTGCTTGCGTAGCCCCACAGACCTGGGGGCTGTGGGCTTTCCTGCTGCCTTCAGCCTCGACAGCACCCTTCCCCACTTGGTGCCGCGTCAATCACAAAAATGGCCATACGGCTGGATGATGGGTCCCCCGCCCAAAGAGCCAGCAGGGAAAACTATGCCTTGTTCTAAAGCTCTTTGGGAACCGCTTGCGTAGCCCCACAGACCTGGGGGCTGCGGGCTTTCCTGCTGCCTTCAGCCTCAAAGCCACCCTTTACAACTTGGCGCCGGGCCAGGCACAAAAATGGCCATACGGCTGGACATGGGTCCCAAGCCCAAAGAGCCAGCAGGGAAAACTATGCCTTGTTCTAAAGCTCTTTGGGAACCGCTTGCGTAGCCCCACAGACCTGGGGGCTGCAGGCTTTCCTGCTGCCTTCAGGCTTCACACCACCCTTTCCCACTTGGTGCCGCGTCAGGCACAAAAATGGCCATATGGCTGGAGATGGGTCCCCCGCCCAAAGAGCCAGCAGGGAAAAATATGCCTTGTTCTAAAGCTCTTTGGGAACCGCTTGTGTTGTCCCACAGACCTGGGGGCTGCGGCCTTTCCTGCTGCCTTCTGCCTCAAAACCACCATTTCCCTCTGGGCGCCGCGCCAGGCACAAAAATGGCCATACGGCTGGAGATGAGTCCCCTGCCCAAGGAACCAGAAGGGAAAACTATGCCTTGTTCTAAAGCTCTTTGGGAACCGCTGGCATAGCCCCACAGACGTGGGGGCTGCAGGCTTTGCTGCTGCCTTCAGCCTCGACACCAACCTTTCCCACTTGGCGCCGCGCCAGGCACAAAAATGGCCATACGGCTGTAGATGAGTCTCCCGCCCAAAGAGCCAGCAGGGAAAATTATGCCTTGTTCTAAAGCTCTTTGGGAACCGCTTGCGTAGCCCCACAGACCTTGGGGCTGCAGGCTTTCCTGCTGCCTTCAGCCTCAAAACTACCCTTTCCCACTTGGCGCCGTGCCAGGCACAAAAATGGCCATAAGGCTGGAGATGGGTCCCCTACCCAAAGAGCCAGCAGGGAAAACTATGCCTTGTTCTAAAGCTCTTTGGGAACCGCTTGTGTTGTCCCACAGACCTGGGGGCTGTAGGCTTTCCTGCTGCCTTCAGCCTCAAAACTACCCTTTCCCACTTGGTGCCGCGCCAGGCACAAAAAAGGCATATGGCTGGAGATGGGTCCCCCGCCCAAAGAGCCAGCAGGGAAAACTATGCCTTGTTCTAAAGCTCTTTGGGAACCGGTTGCGTAGCCCCACAGACCTGGGTGCTGTGGGCCTTCCTGCTGCCTTCAGGCTCGACACCACCCTTTCCCACTTGGTGCCGTGTCCAGCACAAAAATGGCCATATGGCTGGAGATGGGTCCCCCGCCCAAAGACCCAGCAGGGAAAACTATGCCTTGTTCTAAAGCTCTTTGGGAACCGCTTGCATAGCCCCATAGACCTGGGGGCTGCGGGCTTTCCTGCTGCCTTCAGCCTCAAAGCCACCCTTTAAAACTTGGCGCCGCGCCAGGCACAAAAATGGCCATACGGATGGACATGGGTCCCAAGCCCAAAGAGCCAGCAGGGAAAACTATGCCTTGTTCTAAAGCTCTTTGGGAACCGCTTGCGTAGCCCCACAGACCTGGGGGCTGCAGGGTTTCCTGCTGCCTTCAGCCTCGACACCACCCTTTCCCACTTGGCGCCGCGCCAGGCACAAATATGGCCATATGGCTGGAGATGGGTCCCCCGCCCAAAGAGCCTTCAGGGAAAACTATGCCTTGTTCTAAAGCTCTTTGGGAACCGCTTGTGTAGCCCCAGAGACCTGGGGGCTGCGGGCTTTCCTGCTGCCTTCAGCCTCAAAACCACCCTTTCCCACTTGGCGCCGGGCCAGGCACAAAAAAGGCATATGGCTGGAGATGGGTCCCCTGCCCAAAGAGCCAGCAGGGAAAACTATGCCTTGTTCTAAAGCTCTTTGGGAACTACTTGCGTAGCCCTACAGACCGGGGGTTGTGGGCTTTCCTGCTGCCTTCAGCCTCGACACCACCCTTTCCCACTTGGCGCCGCGCCAGGCAAAAAAAAGGCCTATGGCTGGAGATTGGTCCCCCGCCCAAAAAGCCATTTAGGAAAACTATGCCTTCTTCTAAAGCTCTTTGGGAACCGCATGCGTAGCCCCGCAGACCTGAGGGCTGCAGGGTTTCCTGCTGCCTTCAGGCTCAAAACCACCCTTTCCCACTTGGCGCTGTGCCAGGCACAAAAATGGCCATATGGCTGGAGATGGGTCCCCCGCCCAAAGAGCCAGCAGGGAAAAATATGCCTTGTTCTAAAGCTCTTTGGGAACCACTTGCGTAGCCCCACAGACCTGGGGGCTGCAGGCTTTCCTGCTGCCTTCAGCCTCAACACCACCCTTTCCCATTTGGCGCCGCGCCAGGCACAAAAATGGCCATAAGGCTGGAGATGGGTCCCCCGCCCAAAGAGCCAGCAGGGACAACTCTGCCTTGTTCTAAAGGTCTTTGGGAACCGCTTGCGTAGCCCCACAGAGCTGGGGGCCTGCGGGCTTTCATGCTGCCTTCAGCCTCAAAACCACCCTTTCCCTCCGGGCGCCGGGACAGACACAAAAAAGGCCTATGGCTGGAGATGCGTCCCCCGCCCAAGGAGCCAGCAGGGAAAACTATGCCTTGTTCTAAAGCTCTTTGGGAACCGCTTGCGTAGCCCCACAGATCTGGGGGCTGCGGGCCTTCCTGCTGCCTTCAGCCTCAAAACCACCCTTTCCCACTTGGCGCCGGGCCAGGCACAGAAAAGGCATATGGCTGGAGATGGGTCCCCCGCCCAAAGAGCCAGCAGGGAAAACTATGCCTTGTTCTAAAGCTCTTTGGGAACTACTTGCGTAGCCCTACAGACCGGGGGTTGTGGGCTTTCCTGCTGCCTTCAGCCTCGACACCACCCTTTCCCACTTGGCGCCGCGCCAGGCACAAAAAAATCCTATGGCTGGAGATTGGTCCCCCGCCCAAAGAGCCATTTAGGAAAACTATGCCTTGTTCTAAAGCTCTTTGGGAACCGCTTGCGTAGCCCCACAGACCTGAGGGCTGCAGGGTTTCCTGCTGCCTTCAGGCTCAAAACCACCCTTTCCCACTTGGCGCTGTGCCAGGCACAAAAATGGCCATATGGCTGGAGATGCGTCCCCCGCCCAAAGAGCCAGCAGGGAAAAATATGCCTTGGTCTAAAGCTCTTTGGGAACCGCTTGCGTAGCCCCACAGACCTGGGGCTGAGGGCTTTCCTGCTGCCTTCAGCGTCCACACCACCCTTTCCCATTTGGCGCCGCGCCAGGCACAAAAATGGCCATACGGCTGGAGATGGGTCCCCCGCCCAAAGAGCCAGCAGGGAAAACTATGCCTTGTTCTAAAGGTCTTTGGGAACCGCTTGCGTAGCCCCACAGAGCTGGGGGCCTGCGGGCTTTCATGCTGCCTTCAGCCTCAAAACCACCCTTTCCCTCTGGGCGCCGGGCTAGGCACAAAAAAGGCATATGGCTGGACATGGGTCCCAAGCCCAAAGAGCCAGCAGGGAAAACTATGCCTTGTTCTAAAGCTCTTTGGGAACCGCTGGCATAGCCCCACAGACCTGGGGGCTGCGGGCTTTCCTGCTGCCTTCAGCCTCTAAACCACCCTTTCCCACTTGGCGCCGCGCCAGGCACAAAAATGGCCATACGGCTGGAGATGAGTCCCCTGCCCAAGGAACCAGAAGGGAAAACTATGCCTTGTTCTAAAGCTCTTTGGGAACCGCTTGCGTAGCCCCACAGACCTGGGGGCTGCAGGCTTTGCTGCTGCCTTCAGCCTCGACACCAACCTTTCCCACTTGGCGCCGCGCCAGGCACAAAAATGGCCATACGGCTGTAGATGAGTCCCCCGCCCAAAGAGCCAGCAGGGAAAATTATGCCTTGTTCTAAAGCTCTTTGGGAACCGCTTGCGTAGCCCCACAGACCTTGGGGCTGCAGGGTTTCCTGCTGCCTTCAGCCTCAAAACTACCCTTTCCCACTTGGCGTCCCCCAGGCACAAAAATGGCCATAAGGCTGGAGATGGGTCCCCTACCCAAAGAGCCAGCAGGGAAAACTATGCCTTGTTCTAAAGCTCTTTGGGAACCGCTTGTGTTGTCCCACAGACCTGGGGGCTGCGGGCTTTCCTGCTGCCTTCAGCCTCAAAACTACCCTTTCCCACTTGGTGCCGCGCCAGGCACAAAAAAGGCATATGGCTGGAGATGGGTGCCCCGCCCAAAGAGCCAACAGGGAAAACTATGCCTTGTTCTAAAGCTCTTTGGGAACCGGTTGCGTAGCCCCACAGACCTGGGGGCTGTGGGCCTTCCTGCTGCCTTCAGGCTCGACACCACCCTTTCCCACTTGGTGCCGTGTCCAGCACAAAAATGGCCATATGGCTGGAGATGGGTCCCCCGCCCAAAGACCCAGCAGGGAAAACTATGCCTTGTTCTAAAGCTCTTTGGGAACCGCTTGCATAGCCCCATAGACCTGGGGGCTGCGGGCTTTCCTGCTGACTTCAGCCTCAAAGCCACCCTTTAAAACTTGGCGCCGCGCCAGGCAGAAAAATGGCCATACGGATGGACATGGGTCCCAAGCCCAAAGAGCCAGCAGGGAAAACTATGCCTTGTTCTAAAGCTCTTTGGGAATCACTTGCGTAGCCCTACAGACCGGGGGTTGTGGGCTTTCCTGCTGCCTTCAGCCTCGACACCACCCTTTCCCACTTGGCGCCGCGCCAGGCACAAAAAAGGCCTATGGCTGGAGATTGGTCCCCCGCCCAAAGAGCCATTTAGGAAAACTATGCCTTGTTCTAAAGCTCTTTGGGAACCGCTTGCGTAGCCCCACAGACCTGAGGGATGCAGGGTTTCCTGCTGCCTTCAGGCTCAAAACCACCCTTTCCCACTTGGCGCTGTGCCAGGCACAAAAATGGCCATATGGCTGGAGATGGGTCCCCCGCCCAAAGAGCCAGCAGGGAAAAATATGCCTTGGTCTAAAGCTCTTTGGGAACCGCTTGCGTAGCCCCACAGACCTGGGGCTGAGGGCTTTCCTGCTGCCTTCAGCGTCCACACCACCCTTTCCCATTTGGCGCCGCGCCAGGCACAAAAATGGCCATACGGCTGGAGATGGGTCCCCCGCCCAAAGAGCCAGCAGGGAAAACTATGCCTTGTTCTAAAGGTCTTTGGGAACCGCTTGCGTAGCCCCACAGAGCTGGGGGCCTGCGGGCTTTCATGCTGCCTTCAGCCTCAAAACCACCCTTTCCCTCTGGGCGCCGGGCTAGGCACAAAAAAGGCATATGGCTGGACATGGGTCCCAAGCCCAAAGAGCCAGCAGGGAAAACTATGCCTTGTTCTAAAGCTCTTTGGGAACCGCTGGCATAGCCCCACAGACCTGGGGGCTGCGGGCTTTCCTGCTGCCTTCAGCCTCTAAACCACCCTTTCCCACTTGGCGCCGCGCCAGGCACAAAAATGGCCATACGGCTGGAGATGAGTCCCCTGCCCAAGGAACCAGAAGGGAAAACTATGCCTTGTTCTAAAGCTCTTTGGGAACCGCTTGCGTAGCCCCACAGACCTGGGGGCTGCAGGCTTTGCTGCTGCCTTCAGCCTCGACACCAACCTTTCCCACTTGGCGCCGCGCCAGGCACAAAAATGGCCATACGGCTGTAGATGAGTCCCCCGCCCAAAGAGCCAGCAGGGAAAATTATGCCTTGTTCTAAAGCTCTTTGGGAACCGCTTGCGTAGCCCCACAGACCTTGGGGCTGCAGGCTTTCCTGCTGCCTTCAGCCTCAAAACTACCCTTTCCCACTTGGCGCCGTGCCAGGCACAAAAATGGCCATAAGGCTGGAGATGGGTCCCCTACCCAAAGAGCCAGCAGGGAAAACTATGCCTTGTTCTAAAGCTCTTTGGGAACCGCTTGTGTTGTCCCACAGACCTGGGGGCTGCGGGCTTTCCTGCTGCCTTCAGCCTCAAAACTACCCTTTCCCACCTGGTGCCGCGCCAGGCACAAAAAAGGCATATGGCTGGAGATGGGTCCCCCGCCCAAAGAGCCAGCAGGGAAAACTATGCCTTGTTCTAAAGCTCTTTGGGAACCGGTTGCGTAGCCCCACAGACCTGGGGGCTGTGGGCCTTCCTGCTGCCTTCAGGCTCGACACCACCCTTTCCCACTTGGTGCCGTGTCCAGCACAAAAATGGCCATATGGCTGGAGATGGGTCCCCCGCCCAAAGACCCAGCAGGGAAAACTATGCCTTGTTCTAAAGCTCTTTGGGAACCGCTTGCATAGCCCCATAGACCTGGGGGCTGCGGGCTTTCCTGCTGACTTCAGCCTCAAAGCCACCCTTTAAAACTTGGCGCCGCGCCAGGCAGAAAAATGGCCATACGGATGGACATGGGTCCCAAGCCCAAAGAGCCAGCAGGGAAAACTATGCCTTGTTCTAAAGCTCTTTGGGAATCACTTGCGTAGCCCTACAGACCGGGGGTTGTGGGCTTTCCTGCTGCCTTCAGCCTCGACACCACCCTTTCCCACTTGGCGCCGCGCCAGGCACAAAAAAGGCCTATGGCTGGAGATGGGTCCCCCGCCCAAAGAGCCATTTAGGAAAACTATGCCTTGTTCTAAAGCTCTTTGGGAACCGCTTGCGTAGCCCCACAGACCTGAGGGATGCAGGTTTCCTGCTGCCTTCAGGCTCAAAACCACCCTTTCCCACTTGGCGCTGTGCCAGGCACAAAAATGGCCATATGGCTGGAGATGGGTCCCCCGCCCAAAGAGCCAGCAGGGAAAAATATGCCTTGTTCTAAAGCTCTTTGGGAACCACTTGCGTAGCCCCACAGACCTGGGGGCTGCAGGCTTTGCTGCTGCCTTCAGCCTCGACACCAACCTTTCCCACTTGGCGCCGCGCCAGGCACAAAAATGGCCATACGGCTGTAGATGAGTCCCCCGCCCAAAGAGCCAGCAGGGAAAATTATGCCTTGTTCTAAAGCTCTTTGGGAACCGCTTGCGTAGCCCCACAGACCTTGGGGCTGCAGGCTTTCCTGCTGCCTTCAGCCTCAAAACTACCCTTTCCCACTTGGCGCCCCCCAGGCACAAAAATGGCCATAAGGCTGGAGATGGGTCCCCTACCCAAAGAGCCAGCAGGGAAAACTATGCCTTGTTCTAAAGCTCTTTGGGAACCGCTTGTGTTGTCCCACAGACCTGGGGGCTGCGGGCTTTCCTGCTGCCTTCAGCCTCAAAACTACCCTTTCCCACTTGGTGCCGCGCCAGGCACAAAAAAGGCATATGGCTGGAGATGGGTCCCCCGCCCAAAGAGCCAGCAGGGAAAACTCTGCCTTGTTCTAAAGGTCTTTGGGAACCGGTTGCGTAGCCCCACAGACCTGGGGGCTGTGGGCCTTCCTGCTGCCTGCAGGCTCGACACCACCCTTTCCCACTTGGTGCCGTGTCCAGCACAAAAATGGCCATATGGCTGGAGATGGGTCCCCCGCCCAAAGACCCAGCAGGGAAAACTATGCCTTGTTCTAAAGCTCTTTGGGAACCGCTTGCATAGCCCCATAGACCTGGGGGCTGCGGGCTTTCCTGCTGACTTCAGCCTCAAAGCCACCCTTTAAAACTTGGCGCCGCGCCAGGCAGAAAAATGGCCATACGGATGGACATGGGTCCCAAGCCCAAAGAGCCAGCAGGGAAAACTATGCCTTGTTCTAAAGCTCTTTGGGAATCACTTGCGTAGCCCTACAGACCGGGGGTTGTGGGCTTTCCTGCTGCCTTCAGCCTCGACACCACCCTTTCCCACTTGGCGCCGCGCCAGGCACAAAAAAGGCCTATGGCTGGAGATTGGTCCCCCGCCCAAAGAGCCATTTAGGAAAACTATGCCTTGTTCTAAAGCTCTTTGGGAACCGCTTGCGTAGCCCCACAGACCTGAGGGATGCAGGGTTTCCTGCTGCCTTCAGGCTCAAAACCACCCTTTCCCACTTGGCGCTGTGCCAGGCACAAAAATGGCCATATGGCTGGAGATGGGTCCCCCGCCCAAAGAGCCAGCAGGGAAAAATATGCCTTGTTCTAAAGCTCTTTGGGAACCACTTGCGTAGCCCCACAGACCGGGGGTTGTGGGCTTTCCTGCTGCCTTCAGCCTCGACACCACCCTTTCCCACATGGTGCCACGCCAGGCACAAAAATGGCCATATGGGTGGAGATGGGTTCCCCCGCCCAAAGAGCCAGCAGGGAAAAATATGCCTTGTTCTAAAGCTCTTTGGGAACCGCTTGTGTTGTCCCACAGACCTGGGGGCTGCGGCCTTTCCTGCTGCCTTCTGCCTCAAAACCACCATTTCCCTCTGGGCGCCGCGCCAGGCACTAAAATGGCCATATGGGTGGAGATGGGTCCCCCGCCCAAGGAGCCATCAGGGAAAACTACGCCTTGTTCTAAAGCTCTTTGGGAACCACTTGCGTAGCCCCACAGACCTGGGGGCTGCAGGCTTTCCTGCTGCCTTCAGCCTCAAAACCACCCTTTCCCACTTGGCGCCCCACCAGGCACAAAAATGGCCTATGGCTGGAGATGGGTCCCATGCCCAAAGAGCCAGCAGGGAAAACTATGCCTTGTTCTAAAGCTCTTTGGGAACCGCTTGCGTAGCCCCACGGACTTGGGGGCTGCGGGCTTTCCTGCTGCCTTCAGCCTCAAAGCCACCCTTTCCCACTTGGCGTCGCGCCAGGCACAAAAATGGCCTATGGCTGGAGATGGGTCCCCTACCCAAAGAGCCAGCAGGGAAACCTATGCCTTGTTCTAAGGCTCTTTGGGAACCGCTTGCGTAGCCCCACAGACCTGTGGCCTGCAGGCTATGCTGCTGCCTTCAGCCTCGACACCACCCTTTCCCACTTGGCGCCGCGCCAGGCACAAAAATGGCCATACGGAGGGAGATGAGTCCCCTGCCCAAGGAGCCAGCAGGGAAAACTATGCCTTGTTCTAAGGCTCTTTGGGAACAGCTGGTGTAGCCCCACAGACCTGGGGGCTGCGGGCCTTTCTGCTGCCTTCAGCCTCGACACCACCCTTTCAAACTTGGTGCCGCGCCAGGCACAAAAATGGCCATACGGCTGGAGATGGGTTCCCTGCCCAAGGAGCCAGAAGGGAAAACTATGCCTTGTTCTAAAGGTCTTTGGGAACCGCTTGCGTAGCCCCACAGAGCTGGGGGCCTGCGGTCTTTCATGCTGCCTTCAGCCTCAAAACCACCCTTTCCCTCTGGGCGCCGGGACGGACACAAAAAAGGCCTATGGCTGGAGATGCGTCCCCCGCCCAAAGAGCCAGCAGGGAAAACTATGCCTTGTTCTAAAGCTCTTTGGGAACCGCTTGCGTAGCCCCACAGACCTGGGGTCTGTGGGCTTTCCTGCTGCCTTCAGCCTCAAAACCACCCTTTCCCACTTGGCGCCGGGCCAGGCACAAAAAAGGCATATGGCTGGAGATGGGTCCCCTGCCCAAAGAGCCAGCAGGGAAAACTATGCCTTGTTCTAAAGCTCTTTGGGAACCACTTGCGTAGCCCTACAGACCGGGGGTTGTGGGCTTTCCTGCTGCCTTCAGCCTCGACACCACCCTTTCCCACATGGTGCCACGCCAGGCACAAAAATGGCCATATGGGTGGAGATGGGTTCCCCCGCCCAAAGAGCCAGCAGGGAAAAATATGCCTTGTTCTAAAGCTCTTTGGGAACCGCTTGTGTTGTCCCACAGACCTGGGGGCTGCGGCCTTTCCTGCTGCCTTCTGCCTCAAAACCACCATTTCCCTCTGGGCGCCGCGCCAGGCACTAAAATGGCCATATGGGTGGAGATGGGTCCCCCGCCCAAGGAGCCATCAGGGAAAACTATGCCTTGTTCTAAAGCTCTTTGGGAACCACTTGCGTAGCCCCACAGACCTGGGGGCTGCAGGCTTTCCTGCTGCCTTCAGCCTCAAAACCACCCTTTCCCACTTGGCGCCCCACCAGGCACAAAAATGGCCTATGGCTGGAGATGGGTCCCATGCCCAAAGAGCCAGCAGGGAAAACTATGCCTTGTTCTAAAGCTCTTTGGGAACCGCTTGCGTAGCCCCACGGACTTGGGGGCTGCGGGCTTTCCTGCTGCCTTCAGCCTCAAAGCAACCCTTTCCCACTTGGCGTCGCGCCAGGCACAAAAATGGCCTATGGCTGGAGATGGGTCCCCTACCCAAAGAGCCAGCAGGGAAACCTATGCCTTGTTCTAAGGCTCTTTGGGAACCGCTTGCGTAGCCCCACAGACCTGTGGCCTGCAGGCTATGCTGCTGCCTTCAGCCTCGACACCACCCTTTCCCACTTGGCGCCGCGCCAGGCACAAAAATGGCCATACGGAGGGAGATGAGTCCCCTGCCCAAGGAGCCAGCACTGAAAACTATGCCTTGTTCTAAGGCTCTTTGGGAACAGCTGGTGTAGCCCCACAGACCTGGGGGCTGCGGGCCTTTCTGCTGCCTTCAGCCTCGACACCACCCTTTCAAACTTGGTGCCGCGCCAGGCCCAAAAATGGCCATACGGCTGGAGATGTGTCCCCCGCCCAAAGAGCTATTAGGGAAAACTATGCCTTGTTCTAAAGCTCTTTGGGAACGGCTTGCGGAGCCCCATAGACCTGGGGGCTGCGGGCTTTCATGCTGCCTTCAGCCTCAAAACCACCCTTTCCCACTTGGTGCCGCGCCAGGCACAAAAAAGGCCTATGGCTGGAGATGGGTCCCCCGCCCAAAGACCCAGCAGGGAAAACTATGCCTTGTTTTAAAGCTCTTTGGAAACCACTTGCGTAGCCCCACAGACCTTGGGGCTGCTTGCTTTCCTGCTGCCTTCAGCCTCAAAACTACCCTTTCCCACTTGGTGCCGCGCCAGGCACAAAAAAGGCATATGGCTGGAGATGGGTCCCCCGCCCAAAGACCCAGCAGGGAAAACTATGCCTTGTTCTAAAGCTCTTTGGGAACCGCTTGCGTAGCCCCACAGACCTGGGGGCTGCGGGCTTTCCTGCTGCCTTCAGCCTCAAAGCCACCCTTTACAACTTGGCGCCGGGCCAGGCACAAAAATGGCCATACGGCTGGACATGGGTCCCAAGCCCAAAGAGCCAGCAGGGAAAACTATGCCTTGTTCTAAAGCTCTTTGGGAACCGCTTGCGTAGCCCCACAGACCTGGGGGCTGCAGGGTTTCCTGCTGCCTTCAGCCTCGACACCACCCTTTCCCACTTGGCGCCACGCCAGGCACAAATATGGCCTATGGCTGGAGATGGGTCCCCCGCCCAAAGAGCCTTCAGGGAAAACTATGCCTTGTTCTAAAGCTCTTTGGGAACCGCTTGCGTAGCCCCACAGATCTGGGGGCTGCGGGCTTTGCTGCTGCCTTCAGCCTCAAAACCACCCTTTCCCACTTGGCGCCGGGCCAGGCACAAAAAAGGCATATGGCTGGAGATGGGTCCCCTGCCCAAAGAGCCAGCAGGAAAACTATGCCTTGTTCTAAAGCTCTTTGGGAACCGCTTTCGTAGCCCTACAGACCGGGGGGCTGTGGGCTTTCCAGCTGCCTTCAGCCTCGACACCACCCTTTCCCACATGGTGCCACGCCAGGCACAAAAATGGCCATATGGGTGGAGATGGGTCCCCCGCCCAAAGAGCCAGCAGGGAAAACTATGCCTTGTTCTAAAGCTCTTTGGGAACTGCTTGCGTAGCCCCACAGACCTGGGGGCTGCGGGCTTTCCTCCTGCCTTCAGCCTCGACACCACCCTTTCCCACTTGGCGCCGGGCCAGGCACAAAAAAGGCCATACGGCTGGACATGGGTCCCAAGCCCAAAGAGCCAGCAGGGAAAACTGTGCCTTGTTCTAAAGCTCTATGGGAACCGCTTGCGTAGCCCCACAGACCTGGGGGCTGCAGGGTTTCCTGCTGCCTTCAGCCTCGACACCACCCTTTCCCACTTGGCGCCACGCCAGCCACAAATATGGCCATATGGCTGGAGATGGGTCCCCCGCCCAAAGAGCCATTTAGGAAAACTATGCCTTGTTCTAAAGCTCTTTGGGAACCGCTTGCGTAGCCCCCCAGACATGGGGGCTGCAGGCTTTCCTGCTGCCTTCAGGCTCAAAACCACCCTTTCCCACTTGGCGCTGCGCCAGGCACAAAAATGGCCATATGGCTGGAGATGGGTCCCCCGCCCAAAGAGCCAGCAGGGAAAACTATGCCTTGTTCTAAAGCTCTTTGGGAACCACTTGCGTAGCCCCACAGACCTGGGGGCTGCAGGCTTTCATGCTGCCTTCAGCCTCAAAACCACCCTTTCCCACTTGGCGCCGCGCCAGGCACAAAAATGGCCATACGGCTGGAGATGGGTCCCCTGCCCAAGGAGCCAGCAGGGAAAACTATGCCTTGTTCTAAAGCTCTTTGGGAACCGCTTGCATAGCCCCACAGACCCGAGGGCTGCAGTCTTTCCTGCTGCCTTCAGCCTCGACACCAACCTTTCCCACTTGGCGCCCCACCAGGCACAAAAATGGCCTATGGCTGGAGATGGGTCCCATGCCCAAAGAGCCAGCAGGGAAAACTATGCCTTGTTTTAAAGCTCTTTGGGAACCGCTTGCGTAGCCCCACGGACTTGGGGGCTGCGGGCTTTCCTGCTGCCTTCAGCCTCAAAGCCACCCTTTCCCACTTGGCGTCGCGCCAGGCACAAAAATGGCCTATGGCTGGAGATGGGTCTCCCGCCCGAAGAGCCAGCAGGGAAAACTATGCCTTGTTCTAAAGCTCTTTGGGAACCGCTTGCGTAGCCCCACAGACCTGGGGGCTGCGGGCTTTGCTGCTGCCTTCAGCCTCGACAGCACCCTTTCCCACTTGGCGCCGTGCCAGGCACAAAAATGGCCTATGGCTGGAGATGGGTCCCATGCCCTAAGAGCCATCAGGGAAAACTTTGTCTACAGTCAGTCAAGGTCGACGTACTCAACACTGATAAGAAAGATCACATGTGTTCTTGTGGTGAGGGATATCAAGTGGAAATCCTTCTCGCGGAGTGATCAAGCGATTTAAACTTTTCATCATAATCCAAAGTCTGACATGCAAAACAATTGTCTAAGCAAAGCACAATACAGTGAGTATTAATAAAACAACAACAGAGTGAAGCATCTTGTTATAAAGTCCTGTAACTGTCGGTGACCATCCAAAAAGAGTATCTCCCCATCTATGTCCTCCGCCTCTCTTCACTCTTTCCAACGCTTGGTGTATTTCTTCAACCTGATGATGGACGGTAATCAAAGTTGTCTGTTTTCTTGGGCCTCTTTCAAGAGTCGCTTCAATTCATTGTGTTTTAGCAGCTTCTTCACCAGGGAGAGATTCATTCCGATAGGGGTAGGCAACAATCTCGAATCAACGTATAATTAGGTTGTAGCAATTGAAAAGACGTAACAGGAGCTTAATAATTGAAGTCGCATCCCGTAAGTTTGTGTTAGTAAAGTTCAAACACAAAGATTTGAGTGATTACTATGTCATCTCTGAATACAAGACTACAGGGAGACCTCATGCTAACGCACCCTTTCCCAATCTAGACAAGCACAGTCTCTGGGGTTTCATCGGGATGTGTCTCAAAGCGACAAGCATTCTGGTTGGTGTCAAGACAAAGGTCTTGTGCTTTGAGAGTATTACTCTCACAAATGAATCCTTGTTGGTCTCGTGAAACGCATGCGTCAACATCAGCAGTTTGCCATTTAGTCTCATTTTGTCGTGCCCAACCTCTGTGCTGTGTTGGATAGAGTAGAGCTCCTTGGTGATTCAACCCCAGTGCGATGATTGGGTATACGGTGTATACTGAGGCATTGCGTATCGTTAAGACAAAAGCTGTGGCTTTGCTCTCAGTGGGATCGTAGGTGAAATTAACCAGATACCACCTGGACTGAAATTTTTTCTCAAATTCAATTGCGTTATCCCATATTACTTTTCGAATTTCGGTGGGCAAAGGTGCCTTCTTCACCTTCCCTTATGATTGCGGCTGTCATAGATTGCATCCACAATTGGGCTCGGATACAACTAAGAGCCAAGGAAACATTGGTTTGGGTTGTACCAAGTGCATCTGTGATCAGCTGATGGTCTTTTTCACCCGTTTCTTCCCATTGAGGCAATATATTCGATAAAAGCCCTTGGTGGTTTCCCAATGCTAATAGAGAGGACCGTAGGGGATGTCTTAATTTGTCCAGATCAGTAGTGGTTGTGACTAGTTTGTTGGCAAGTATCTCAGCATCTATACTATTCAAGACTCCCAGGCCTGTTCCTAAGATACCAGTCGCATCCCTCTTCCGTCCGTGTGAAGTGGCCAGCGTTCGTTTGCATAACCATGCTGACCATTCTGCATAAGATGTACTCAGGAACGGTAAGCAGGTGGGTTTGATCGCAGAGATTTTAATCTGCATTGACAATTCTGCTCGTTTGAGGGAATATGTGGGATTAAACAGTACCTGTTGTTGACCTGTGTGTGTTTAATAACGTAAGGGCCAATGTTGAAAATGTAAGGAGTTAGTCTAATGGAGGGCTTAGAAAAGAGAGAGGTGTGTTTTTTTTCTCTTAGAAGAGCGAGCCTTTGAGAGTTTGTGGGGTGTAGGTTCTGGATTCATTTCAGCAAGTTCAGGTGTATTTGAGTCAATCATAAATGCAAATAACAATTCTGTGCCCTTGTAGCCCCAAATACAGTACACTACTGTAGGTTTGATGAAAGTGAAATTGTGCCAGCAATCTGAATTTGGCGCCATAATTTTGTAACAATCAGTGTTGTATTTGTCCGCTTTGGTAGAGTCTACATAGATGGTTTTAATTACAGTTGGCCTGTGGTGATTAGACCCGTCGATAAATCGGCAACCAATGTGTGTTCTTGTGGAATAATTACTAAATTGGCCAAGAATACAAAAATACAGCATTGTTCACACATTAAGGAAAGTCATAAAATCAAGAGGCTTCTGAGGTAGAATACAGCCGCAGCTAGCACACGAAGAATGCAACAGCTGTGAGTCCCTGTACAAGGTTGTTTGCGAAACTACACGAGGGATGGAACGGAACGCGCTTGTTCCGTGGCCTTCCCTTGTGACGAATAGCAGATATGGGGACGAGATGGTACTACGGAACTGATAAGCGGCCTACACGCTACCCGAGCCAACATTTCATCAAATGTTGATGAAATGCTGTCCTTTTGTGCGAACTTTGCTCACCACAATGTACCAAAACACACCTCCATCCCGGAGGCTATCTGCCCCCGAGGTGTGAACACTCCTCCTTGAGTACATTAATCATAATAAAAGTACTTATGACTAAAGTCACTCAAACTGCACTTTGAAGATAAAAAAATAATATAAAAATAGCCCAAGAGAGAGGGGATGTCAGGGAAGACACCATCGCGAAGAATCCCACCGCTGTTTTCTGGGATCAGTCGACGGGCTGAGCCTTTCTTCCCCCCCATAAGGATGCCTTTGGGTAAGACTTTGATTACACCGAGTGCTTTCTCGGGGACTCTAGAAATTTCTCTAGAGAATCTCTACCCTACATTTATAGCCAGGCTGTATCGTTTATAATTTTGTCGCGCGTTTGTATATTTAACAATGTCTTTATTTGCACGTGCTTTGCAGACAGTGTATTTATCACCGGCAATCCTAAAGAACCTGTATATCTGTTGTTTAAATAAACTGCACTGTTTCAGTAGCTAGTCATTTCGCTTTCTCACTGAACGCGACCAAAACTTGAGAGAGGCCGTGCTGGTTCAGGAGCACGACTAGACTGAAGGTGCAGCCCACTATTAGTGTCTCCAAATCGTACTAGTTTAACACATATTAAACGCGATTGGCCTGATAGTGCTGAATTGGGCATCACTCAGAATTGAAACCCAGCCGCACCTGGCCTCCCACCTCGGTGAGGAGTGTTAGAACGCAAGGGGGTTTATCTTCTGCCAAAACCGCTTGGCCCCGTTTCACGCAACAGAATTTGGCGTAGTCGGCAGGATTGCCATGGATAAACTGCTGCAAAAATATGATTGTGCCCCTTCCCAGGCTGGCAAGGAGTGGGCCCAAAAATTTTGGAAGGATGAAGAGAAAGTGGTGGAACGTATTGAAGAGCGTCGGGTTTCACAGAAGCTCAGAGCGGGAAAAGGCAAGGGTGTGATTTGTGCTGTGTTAGGCGCCTGTTTATCTTGTGCACAACAAGAAGCTAGAGAAACCCCCGCTCCTAATCTGATTTCAGCTGTAGAATATGCAACCCTGAAATCGGAGAACGAGGCGCTGAAGTCATCATTAGCCTTGCAAAAGGAGACAGGAGAAAGATTAAGAACTCAAGTCGATAAGCTTGTGAGTGAGAATGAATGTTTAGGAAACCGGAATGCTCAACTTGGGAGTGAAAAATCGCCAACTTAAAATGTTATTGAAAGGGTGACCGGGCTCTTAGATAAAATGCAGCCCTCGACTCAGGTCCAACAGATTCGTAAGTTACTGTGTTATCCAAATTCCGGAACCCAGACCGGAGATTTTTTTGTCTAATAGTGAGGATGACGAAGAAGATGAGGAGGAAAGGACTTTTACTTTGAAATCCCAAGTTTTTCCTTTACGTTCTCTGGTTAAAACTGAAACTGCAGTTGATGATGGTGATGAAATTCACACCACTGTGCGTACCGTTCCATGGACACCAACCAAGTTAACAAAAATAAGGGAGAAATATTCGAGGTGACCAGAAGAGTCGGCTGTTGAGTACGTGTGGCGAGTTTCTTCTGAAGGGGGGCACAGAATTATGCTGAGTGAGGAAGAAGCAGGAGACTCTTGGGGACCAGGAGTGTTTTTAACCACTATGCCTGGGGATCATAATTATTCCCTAACCGCTCGAGCAGCCTTTTGGGCAAGGGGTATGGATCCGCGAGAGAGGGGGGAGCCGTTAGAGATTAGAGCTACAGGCTACTCTGATCTGTTTGCGGCTGTACGGAAAGCAGCTTGTCTGCAAGCCATGTATGACAGAGAGAAATTTCGGAAATCCCCAATGTCAGCCGCTATCGACCCGGATCGATTAGCCCCTCTCATCCGTGGTCTTCCCGATTGCCTGAAACCGTTCCTTGTTCGCACTCAAGATCGTATACGGGATGCTCGGGGTGCTCATGGGCGGGGCCGTCGTCACTACATGCCCACCTGGAATGTACAGGAAATAGATCAATAAGGGCGCCGAATGGGCTGGGCCAGCCAAACTAGTGAGAAATCCTCCGAACACCCGCGAAAGGTTCGCCAAGTCCAAACTCACACTCAAAACCCTAAATCAGAGGGAAGGTTTAAGCCTGATAAGGACCGAAATGAGTTGTGGCGTAAAGCCCTACAATTAGGGGTGCCCCGACAATTCTTGCACGGTGACCCTACGGGAGATCTCCGTACGCTAGTCCAATCTCTACCTAGAAAGACTAATGCGGCTGGGGAGAAAAGTCTAACCAGAGAATCCCCAAGCCGTGAGAAAATTGTGCCTTCTGCACCGGAACGTAACTTGATTGATTTGACAGAGTCCCAGCCAAAACACTCCTATCCCCGGGGAGGGCAGTGAGCCACCCTGTCCGGCAGGTACTAGCAATCCAATGGCGCTCTCATAAAGACTCCGAACCCGTTATTGTCATTCCTGTTGGACCCCCGGAAGATATTGGTAAATTTTATTATTGATACCGGAGCCCAAATGTCTGCAATCACTAGCGAAACAGCACAACTTCTAGGTATAAATCCCACCCGACGCAGAGTCAACTTCACGGGAATTGATGGTGTGGTAAAAACATGCCCCACTGCAAAAATTAACCTCTGGTTGCCGGGAGAGCAGCGAATGACTAGGGCAGAAGCGTTAGTGGGTGCCTCACGTACTAACCTCCTAGGATTTGACGTACTGCGTGGGCGAATGTGGAAACTCCCAGATGGAGATGGAACTGTGTGGAGTTTTGCAGGACGCAAAAAAGGATTAGACACAGTTAAATTGGGGCTATTAGAAACATCTATACTTTTGCCTCCTTCTAAAATTACCAACGTCCGACAGTACCCACTGCCTGCAGCTGCACTTGCAGGAGCAGACGGGGTGGTATCAGATTTAGAAAAAAGAAACATCATTAAGAGGACTCACGCGCCTTATAATTCACCAGTGTGGCCAGTAAAAAAACCAAAAAGGCAATGGCGTTTCACAGTAGATTACGGAAAATTAAACGCCAACACTGCACCCCTGACCGCTGCGGTTCCTAATATCGCGGAAATTGTGGCAATGATAAAAGGAGCTGCCCATGCTTGGGTGGCTGCCTTAGATGTTAAAGACATATTTTTTTTATGATTCTCCTCCTTGAGCAGGACAAAGCGCAGTTTGCATTCACATGGAAAGGAGTCCAATATACCTTTAACCGCTTTCCGCAAGGATACAAACATTCCCCCACTATTGCCCATAATGCTTTGGCTAAAGTGCTATCAGAGATTCCTGTTTCACAGGGATGTACGGTATACCAATATATTGACGACATCTTAATAGGGGGAGAGAGCCAAGAAAGTGTACAAGACATGATGCAAAACATCCGAAAAACATTATCAGATTTGGGATTGGAAATTCCCGACTCAAAGTGTCAGGGACCCGCACAGGAAGTTAAATTCCTGGGGGGCCTGGTGGATTAAGGGAGCTGCTTCCGTCCCTCAGGATACCCTGAAAAAATAGAACATGGACAGAATCCTTCCAGCACGAAGGAGTTACAGCAAGTCCTGGGAACTTTAAGTTATTGGCGTAAACACATCCCTGGCTTTTCCATCATTGCTCGGCCCCTTGATTGTTTGCTCAAAAAAGGTAAATCCTGGGAGTGGACTGAACAACATACTAATGCACTAGAATTGCTAATAAAAGAGCTAAGGTTATTCCAACAACTTGGCCCCATACATCCAACTGACCCTGTCCATGTAGAATGGGGGTTCAGTGAACATGGTTCCCGTTGTAATTTATGGCAAAAGGGACCAGCAGGACCGGAGAGACCATTAGAATTTAGCTCTCACGCCTTAATGATACTGAGAGCAGATATTCAGACCTGGAGAAGGGTTTACTGTCCCTGGTGCGAGCATTGCAACGAGCAGAGCAGATAAGGAGAGAACAGAGCGTG
Source organism: Rissa tridactyla (assembly GCF_028500815.1). Lineage (NCBI taxonomy): Eukaryota > Metazoa > Chordata > Aves > Charadriiformes > Laridae > Rissa > Rissa tridactyla. The sequence goes on along the minus strand of NW_026529487.1, from coordinate 122,724 downwards.
ATTGTTCGAGGCCCTTTTCGACTCCTAGATGTGGTCCGTAAAGGGACAGCACCGCCAGCCGGCATTGCCCAGAAGCCCACAGTTCGAAAGTGGTATGCTTATTTAGAAGGCATTAATGATATCATGCCAATCTCTGAAGGTAGTATCAAAGTATCCATGCTCCAGAAGGATAGAGATGGTGCCCTATTGTTCCAATCCCCACCAAACAGACCATCTCCAATCCAAGAAGCACCTCCTCTGAAAGAAGGCAGTGATCTTACAGGAGTGTGGTTTACTGGTGCGTCATCTCACCGTGAGAACAGCAAGTGGAAATACAAGGCCGTAGCACTGGAAGTAGCAGCGGGGGAAAGAGCAATTGAAACAGGAGAAGGTAGGGCACAAGTAGGGGAACTCAGAGCCGTCCTACTAGCTGCACAACATGGGGCTACTTACATTTACGCTGAGTCATATGCTGTTTTTAAAGGAGCCACTGAATGGATAGGACACTGGGCAGCCAATGATTGGTAGGTGAATAGAGTCCCAATCTGGGAGACAGATAGCTGGAAGCAACTGTTGGAAAGAGGAGGACAGAGACCATTGCACATTGCTTGGGTAAAAGGCCACGATCGTTCAAACTCGATCACTGCTCAGTTCAACCAACAGGTAGATAGCCTCACGCGGCTACAACAAATTGACATTGTAGATGACGGTCGGGAATGGAAACGCTTACTCGAATGGTTACATATTAAGCCTGGCCATACAGGCCGTACTGATCTGTATCAGGAAGGTCTAGCCCGGGGGTGGCCTGTGTCGGTTAAGCTGTGCGAACAAATAGTAACTGCCTGGTCACAATGTCGCCTACGACTCAGCAAAGATCATCCGAGTAAGGCGCTTCCCTTACACATGCGGGACAAGAAAGCGTTGTGGCATTCATAGCAGCTTGATTATATTGGGCGCTTGAGATCATCAGGTGGGAAAAGATATGTCCTAGTCGGAGTGGAGATTATCTCCATCCTCAGTATGGCCAGCAGTTTCAAACCAGCTACCAGGGACAACACAGTGAAAGGCCTAAAAGGGTGGCTCAGCACACTTCCCCTTCCCGAGGAAATCCAGAGTGATAACGGTTCACACTTTACGGCTTCGGTGGTACAAGATTGGGCCAAAGAAGAAGGGATTCGATGGGTATTTCATACTCCCTATTATCCTCAGGCTAATGGCATTGTTGAATGCACCAACGAATTGATTAAGCGTTTTGCAAAAACTCATAAATCATAAGGGAAGGTGAAGAAGGCACCTTGCCCACTGACATTCGAAAAGTAATATGGGATAATGCAATTGAGTTTGAGAGAAAATTTCAGTCCAGGTGGTATCTGGTTAATTTCACCTACGATCCCACTGAGAGCAAAGCCACAGCTTTTGCCTTAACGATACGCAATGCCTCAGTATACACCATATAGCCAATCATCGCACTGGGGTTGAATCACCAAGGAGCTCTACTCTATCCAACACAGCACAGAGGTTGGGCACGACAAAATGAGACTAAATGGCAAACTGCTGATGTTGACGCATGCATTTCACGAGACCAACAAGGATTCATTTGTGAGAGTAATACTCTCAAAGCACAAGACCTTTGTCTTGACACCAACCAGAATGTTTGTCACTTTGAGACACATCCCGATGAAACCCCAGAGACTGTGCTTGTCTAGATTGGGAAAGGGTGCGTTAGCATGAGGTCTCCCTGTAGTCTTGTATTACAGACGACAAAGGCTTGAGACCATGGCCACTCTGGGTCTCTCTGACTACAAACAACAGGGAATAAAAAGGTAAAACTGAATAGCATCAATTCCATCTGCCAATTCGTCATTTTAGAATTTGGGCCTCCAGGTAGCCATACATCATAAAAGTAGTATTATTGCCAGGTTCAATGTCAGGATTCCCTGGAGACATTCAAAGGTAGCGTAGGCCAATCCGTCTGTACAGCTCATCCAAGGTTCCTGTAAGACATAAAGGAAAAGAAAATCTGCTCGGTCTTATTCGACCGACGGGGTTAAAAAGAAGGTGCGATCCACCGGGTGCTGATCCGGTGTATCTTCCCTGAACAATCCTTGGCTTCCCATGCATAGGGATTTTTGGGAGTAGCTAGCACCATTGGCACCGTCCCATTTTGAGGCATTTTCACTAGCACAGGTAGTCCAGGGTGAAATCTTCCGGGGTATTTTCCCGGTTCATTGGCAGCCTTTGGAGAGATAATATTGGCAGGCACACAGAAAGCTTTCATTTTAGGACAGCCGTCTCCACTCCATCTGTTATTTAGTTGATAGATGGCATCATCCAATCGCAAATGCCAACCAGGTTCATGACTTTTTGCAAAACGCTTAACCAATCTATTGGTGCATTCAACAATGCCCTTAGCCTGGGGATAATAGGGAGTATGAAATACCCATCGAATCCCTTCTTCTTTGGCCCAATCTTGTACCACCGAAGCGGTAAAGTGTGAAACGTTATCACTCTGGATTTCCTCGGGAAGGGGAAGTGTGCTGAGCCACCCTTTTAGGCCTTTCACTGTGTTGTCCCCGGTAGCTGGTTTGAAACTGCTGGCCATACTGAGGCTGGAGATAATCTCCACTCCTACCAGGACATATCTTTTCCCACCTGATGATCTCAAGGGCCCAATATAATCAAGCTGCCATGAATGCCACAACGCTTTCTTGTCCCGCATGTGTAAGGGAGGCGCCTTACTCGGATGATCTTTGCTGAGTCGTAGGCGACATTGTGACCAGGCAGTTACTATTTGTTCGCACAGCTTAACCGACACAAGCCACCCACCTTCCCGATACAGGTCAGGACGGCCTGTGCGGCCACGTTTAACATGTAACGATTCAAGTAAGCGTTCCCATTCCCGACCATCATCTACAATGTCAATTTGTTGTAGCCGCGTGAGGCCATCTACCTGTTGGTTGAACTGAGCAGTGATCGAGTTTGAACGATCGTGGCCTTTTACCCAAGCAATGTGCAATGGTCTCTGTCCTCCTGTTTCCAACAGTTGCTTCCAATTATCTATCTCCCAAACTGGGACTCTATTCACCTGCCAATCATTGGCTGCCCAGTGTCCTAGCCATTCAGTGGCTCCTTTAAAAACAGCATATGACTCAGCGTAAAAGGAGGTGGCTCCATGTTGTGCAGCTAGTAGGACAGCTCTGAGTTCCCCTACTTGTTCCCCTACCCTCCCCTGTTTCAATCGCTCTTTCTCCCGTTGTTACTTCCAGTGCTACGGCCTTATATTTCCACTTATTTTTTTAACGGTGAGATGACGCACCAGTAAACCACACTCCTGTAAGATAACTGCTGTCCCTCAAAGGAGGTGCTTCTTGGATCGGAGATGGTCTATTTGGTGGGGATTGGAACAATAGGGCACCATCTATATCCTTTGGTATCCTTGTGAAGTAGCCTTGGATACTTTAACACTGCCTTCAGAGACTGGCTTGATTTCATTAATGCCTTCTAAATAAGCATACCACTTTCGAACTGTAGGTCTCTGGGCAATGCCAGCTGGTGGTGGTGTCCCTTTACGGACCACATCTGGGAGGCGAAAAGGTCCCAGGAAAGATCACATTCTGTTCTCTTCTTATCTGCTCTGCTCGTTGCAACGCTCGCACCAGGGACAGTAAACCCTTCTCCAGGTCTGAATATCTGCTCTCAGTATCATTGAAGGAGTGGGAGCAAAATTCTAATGGTCTCTCCGGTCCTGCTGGTCCCTTCTGCCATAAATTACAACGGGAACCATGTTCACTGAACCCCCATTCTACATGGACAGAGTCAGTTGGATGAATAGGACCAAGCTGTTGGAATAACCTTAGCTCCTTTATTAGTAATTGCAGAGCATTAGTGTGTTGTTCAGTCCACACCCAGGATTCACCCTTTTTTGGCAAGCTATGAAGGGGGCGAGCAATGATGGAAAAGCCAGGGATGTGTTTACGACAATAACTTAAAGTTCCCAGGACCTGCTGTAACTCCTACACGCTGGATGGATTCTGGCCATGCTCTATTTTTTCCAGGGTATCCTGAGGGACAGAAGCAGCTCCCTTAATCCACCAGACCCCCAGGAATTTAACTTCCTGTGCGGGTCCCTGACACTTTGAGTCGGGAATTTCCAATCCTAAATCAAGTAATGTTTTTCAGATGTTTTCCATCATGTCTTGTACACTTTCTTGGTTCTCTCCCCTATTAAGATGTCATCAATAATATATTGATATACTGTACATCCCTGTGAAACAGGAATCTCTGATAGCACTTTAGCTAAAGCATTATGGGCAATAGTGGGGGAATGTTTGTATCCTTGTGGAAGTCGGTTAAAGGTATATTGGACTCCTTTCCATGTGAATGCAAACTGCGCTTTGTCCTGCTCAAGGAGGGGAATCATAAAAAAATATGTCTTTAACATCTAAGGCAGCCACCCAAGGATGGGCAGCTCCTTTTATCATTGTCACAATTTCCGCGATAGTCGGAACCGCAGCGGTCAGGGGTGCAGTGTTGGCATCCAACTTTTGGTAATCTACTGTGAAACGCTATTGCCTTTTTGGTTTCTTTACTGGCCACACCGGTGAAAAATAAGGCGCGTGAATCCTCTTAATGATGTCCCTTTTTGCTAAATATGATACCACTCTGTCTGCTCCTGCAACAGCAGCTAGAGGCAGTGGATACTACAGGACAGCAGCGATTTTAGAGGGAGGGAAAGGTATGGAAGTTTCCAATAGACTCAATTTCACTGTGTCTATTACTTTTTCAAATCCTGCAAAACTTCACACTGTGGAGACATCATTAAGAAAAGTCATTAAGAAAACCTCGGGCGGCAGGCTTCCGTGACGCCTTCAGCCTCAAAACCACTCTTTGGACTTGGCGCCGCGCCAGGCACAAAAATGGCCATACGGCTGGAGAAGGGTCCCCCACCCAAAGAGCCATTAGGGAAAACTATGCCTTGTTCTAAAGCTCTTTGGGAACCGCTTGCATAGCCTCACAGACCTGGGAGCTGCAGGCTTTCCTGCTGCCTTCAGCCTCGACACCACCCTTTCCCACTTGGTGCCGCGCCAAGCACAATAATGGCCGTGCGGCTGGAGATGAGTCCCCTACCCAAGGACACAGCAGGGAAAACTATGCCTTGTTCTAAAGCTCTTTGGGAACCGCTTGCGTAGCCCCACAGACCTGGGGGCTGCGGGCTTTCGTGCTGCCTTCAGCCTCCACACCACCCTTTCCCACTATGTGCCGCGCCACGCACAAAAATGGCCATATGGATGGAGATTGGTCCCCTGCCCAAGGAGCCAGCAGGGAAAACTATACCTTGTTCTAAAGCTCTCTGGGAACCGCTTGCGTAGCCCCACAGACCTGGTGGCTGTGGGCTTTCCCGCTACCTTCAGCCTCAAAACCACCCTTTCCCTCTGGGCGCCGCGACAGGCACAAAAATGGCTATACGGCTGGAGATGGGTCCCCTGCCCAAGGAGACAGCAGGGAAAACTATGCCTTGTTCTAAATACCTTTGGGAACAGCTTGCGTAGCCCCACAGACCTGGGGGCTGCAGGCTTTCCTGCTGCCTTCAGCCTCAAAACCACCCTTTCCCACTTGGCACTGCGCCAGGCACAAAAATGGCCATATGTCTGGAGATGGGTCCCACGCCAAGGAGGCAGCAGGGAAAACTATGCCTTCTTCTAAAGCTCTTTGGGAACCACTTGCGTAGCCCCACAGACCTGGGGGCTGCAGGCTTTACTGCTGCCTTCAGCCTCGACAGCACGCTTTCCCACTTGGCACCGCGCCAGGCACAAAAATGGCCATATGGCTGGAGATGGGTCCCACGCCCAAAGAGCCAGCGGGGAAAACTGTGCCTTGTTCTAAAGCTCTTTGGGAACCGCTTGCGTAGCCCCACAGACCTGGGAGCTGCGGGACTTCCTGCTGCCTTCAGACTCGACACCACCCTTTCCCACTTGGTGCCGCGCCAGGCCCAAAAATGGCCATACGGCTGAAGATCTGTGCCACGCCCAAAGAGCCAGCAGGGAAAACTATGCCTTGTTCTAAAGCTCTCTGGGAACCGCTTGCGTAGACCCACAGATCTGGGGGCTGCGGGCTTTCCTGCTGCCTTCAGCCTCAAAACCGCCCTTTCCCTCTGGGCGCCGGGACAGACACAAAAATGGCCTATGGCTGGAGATGGGTCTCCTGCCCAAAGAGCCATCAGGGAAAACTCTGCCTTGTTCTAAAGGTCTTTGGGAACCGCTTGCGTAGCCCCACAGACCTGGGGGCTGCGGGCTTTGCTGCTGCCTTCAGCCTCAAAACAACCCTTTCCCACTTGGCGCCGCGCCAGGCACAAAAATGGCCATACGGCTGGAGATTGTTACCCTGCCCAAGGAGCCAGCAGGGAAAACTATGCCTTGTTCTAAAGCTCTTTGGGAACCGCTTGCGTAGCCCCACAGACTTGGGGGCTGCGGACTTTGCTGCTGCCTTCATCCTCGACACCACCCTTTCCCACTTGGCGCCGCGCCAGGCACAAAAATGGACATACGGCTGGAGGCTGGTACCCTGCCCAAGGAGCCAGCAGGGAAAACTATGCCTTGTTCTAAAGCTCTTTGGGAACTGCTCGTGTAGCCCCACAGACTTGGGGGCTGCGGACTTTGCTGCTGCCTTCAGCCTCGACACCAGCCTTTCCCACTTGGCGCTGCGCCAAGCACAAAAATGGACATATGGATGGAGATGGATCCCCCGCCCAAACAGCCAGCAGGGAAAAATGTGCCTTGTTCTAAAGCTCTTTGGGAACCGCTTGCGTAGCCACACAGACCTGGGAGCTGCGGGCCTTCCTGCTGACTTCAGCCTCGACACCACCCTTTCCCACTGGGCACCGCGCCAGGCACAATAATGGCCATACGGCTGGAGATGGGTCTCCCGCCCAAAGAGCCAGCAGGGAAAACTATGCCTTGTTCTAAAGCTCTTTGGGAACCGCTTGCTTAGCCCCACAGAACTGGGGGCTGCAGGCTTTCCTGCTGCCTTCAGCCTCAAAACCACCCTTTCCCACTGGGCACCGCGCCAGGAACAAAAATGGCCATACGGATGGAGATGGGTCCCCCGCCCAAAGAGGCAGCAGGGAAAACTATGCCTTCTTCTAAGGCTCTTTGGGAACCGCTTGAATTGTCCCACAGACCTGGGGGCTGCACGCTTTCCTGCTGCCTTCAGCCTCAAAACCGCCCTTTCCCTCTGGGCGCCGGGACAGACACAAAAATGGCCTATGGCTGGAGATGGCTCTCCTGCCCAAAGAGCCAGCAGGGAAAACTATGCCTTGTTCTAAAGCTCTTTGGGAACCGCTTGCGTAGCCCCACAGACCTGGGGGCTGCGGGCTTTCCTGCTGCCTTCAGCCTCGACACCACCCTTTCCCACTTGGCGCCGCGCCAGGCACAAAAATGGCCATACGGCTGGAGATGGGTCCCCCGCCCAAAGAGCCAGCAGGGAAAACTATGCCTTGTTCTAAAGCTCTTTGGGAACCGCTTGCGTAGCCCCACAGACCTGGGGGCTGCGGGCTTTCCTGCTGCCTTCAGCCTCGACACCACCCTTTCCCACTTGGCGCCGCGCCAGGCACAAAAATGGCCATACGGATGGAGATGGGTCCCCCGCCCAAAGAGCCAGCAGGGAAAACTATGCCTTGTTCTAAAGCTCTTTGGGAACCGCTTGAATTGTCCCACAGACCTGGGGGCTGCACGCTTTCCTGCTGCCTTCAGCCTCAAAACCGCCCTTTCCCTCTGGGCGCCGGGACAGACACAAAAATGGACATATGGATGGAGATGGGTCCCCCGCCCAAACAGCCAGCAGGGAAAACTGTGCCTTGTTCTAAAGCTCTTTGGGAAACACTTGCGTAGCCCCACAGACCTGGGGGCTGCAGGCTTTCCTGCTAGCTTCAGCCTCGACACCACCCTTTCCCACTCGGTGCCACGCCAGGCACAAAAATGGCCATTCGGCAGGCAATGGGTCCCCCGCCCAAGGAGCCAGCAGGGAAAACTATGCCTTGTTCTAAAGCTCTTTGGGAACCGCGTGCGTAGCCCCACAGACCTGGGGGCTGCGGGCTTTCCTGCTGCCTTCAGCCTCAAAACCACCCTATCCCACTTGGCGCCGCGCCAGGCACAAAAATGGCCATACGGCTGGAGATGGGTCCCCCGCCCAAAGAGCCAGCAGGGAAAACTATGCCTTGTTCTAAAGCTCTTTGGGAACCACTTGCGTAGCCCCACAGACCTGGAGGCTGCAGGCTTTCCTGCTGCCTTCAGCCTCAAAGCCACCCTTTCCCACTTGGCGCCGCGCCATGCACAAAAATGGCCATACGGCTGGAGATGGGTCCCCCGCCCAAGGAGTCAGCAGGGAAAACTATGCCTTGTTCTAAAGCTCTTTGGGAACCGCTTGCGTAGCCCCACAGACTTGGGGGCTGCGGGCTTTCCTGCTGCCTTCAGCCTCGACACCACCCTTTCCCACTTGGTGCCGCGCCAGGCACAAAAATCGCCATACGGCTGGAGATGGGTGCCACGGCCAAAGAGCCAGCAGGGAAAAGTATGCCTTGTTCTAAAGCTCTTTGGGAACCGCTTGCGTAGCCGCACAGACCTGGGAGCTGCGGGCCTTCCTGCTGACTTCAGCGTCGACACCACCCTTTCCCACTGGGCACCGCGCCAGGCACAATAATGGCCATACGGCTGGAGATGGGTCTCCCGCCCAAAGAGCCAGCAGGGAAAACTATGCCTTGTTCTAAAGCTCTTTGGGAACCGCTTGCGTAGCCGCACAGACCTGGGGGCTGCGGGCTTTCCTGCTGCCTTCAGCCTCGACACCAGCCTTTCCCACTTGGCGCCGCGCCAAGCACAAAAATGGACATATGGATGGAGATGGGTCCCCCGCCCAAGGAGCCAGCAGGGAAAACTGTGCCTTGTTCTAAAGCTCTTTGGGAACCGCTTGCGTAGCCCCACAGACCTGGGGGCTGCAGGCTTTCCTGCTAGCTTCAGCCTCGACACCACCCTTTCCCACTTGGTGCCACGCCAGGCACAAAAATGGTCATATGGCTGGAGATGGGTCCCCCGCCCAAAGAGCCAGGAGGGAAAACTATGCCTTGTTCTAAAGCTCTTTGGGAACAGCTTGCGTAGCCCCACAGACCTGGAGGCTGCGGGCTTTCCTACTGCCTTCAGCCTCAAAAAAAACCTTTCCCTCTGGGCGCCGGGACAGACACAAAAATGGCCTATGGCTGGAGATGGGTCTCCCGCCCAAAGAGCCAGCAGGGAAAACTATGCCTTGTTCTAAAGCTCTTTGGGAACCGCTTGCGTAGCCCCACAGACCTGGGGGCTGCAGGCTTTCCTGCTGCCTTCAGCCTCAAAACCACCCTTTCCCACTTGGTGCCGCGCCAGGCACAAAAATGGTCATATGGCTGGAGATGTGTGCCACGCGCAAAGAGCCAGCAGGGAAAACTATGCCTTGTTCTAAAGCTCTTTGGGAACCGCTTGCGTAGCCCCACAGACCTGGGGGCTGCGGGCTTTCCTGCTGCGTTCAGCCTCGACACCAACCTTTCCCACTTGGCACCGCGCCAAGCACAAAAATGGACATATGGATGGAGATGGATCCCCCGCCCAAACAGCCAGGAGGGAAAACTGTGCCTTGTTCTAAAGCTCTTTGGGAACCGCTTGCGTAGCCCCACAGACCTGGGGGCTGCAGGCTTTCCTGCTAGCTTCAGCCTCGACACCACCCTTTCCCTCTTGGTGCCACGCCATGCACAAAAATGGCCATACGGCTGGAGATGGGTCCCCCGCCCAAGGAGCCAGCAGGGAAAACTATGCCTTGTTCTAAAGCTCTTTGGGAAACGATTGCGTAGCCCCACAGACCTGGGGGCTGCAGGCTTTCCTGCTGCCTTCAGCCTCAAATCCACCCTTTCCCACTGGGCACCGCGCCAGGCACAATAATGGCCATACGGCTGGAGATGGGTCTCCCGCCCAAAGAGCCAGCAGGGAAAACTATGCCTTGTTCTAAAGCTCTTTGGGAACCGCGTGCGTAGCCCCACAGACCTGGGGGCTGCGGGCTTTCCTGCTGCCTTCAGCCTCGACACCACCCTTTCCTACTTGGCGCCGCGCCAGGCACAAAAATGGCCATACGGCTGGAGATGGGTTCCCCGCCCAAAGAGCCAGCAGGGAAAACTATGCCTTGTTCTAAAGCTCTTTGGGAACCACTTGCGTAGCCCCACAGACCTGGAGGCTTCGGGCTTTCCTACTGCCTTCAGCCTCAAAAAGACCCTTTCCCTCTGGGCGCCGGGCCAGGCACAAAAATGGCCATATGGTTGGAGATGGGTCCCCCGCCCAAGGAGCCAGCAGGGAAAACACTGCCTTGTTCTAAAGCTCTTTGGGAATCGCTTGCGTAGACCCACAGATCTGGGGGCTGCGGGCTTTCCTGCTGCCTTCAGCCTCAAAACCGCCCTTTCCCTCTGGGCGCCGGGACAGACACAAAAATGGCCTATGGCTGGAGATGGGTCTCCTGCCCAAAGAGCCATCAGGGAAAACTCTGCCTTGTTCTAAAGGTCTTTGGGAACCGCTTGCGTAGCCCCACAGACCTGGGGGCTGCGGGCTTTGCTGCTGCCTTCAGCCTCAAAACAACCCTTTCCCACTTGGCGCCGCGCCAGGCACAAAAATGGCCATACGGCTGGAGATTGTTACCCTGCCCAAGGAGCCAGCAGGGAAAACTATGCCTTGTTCTAAAGCTCTTTGGGAACCGCTTGCGTAGCCCCACAGACTTGGGGGCTGCGGACTTTGCTGCTGCCTTCATCCTCGACACCACCCTTTCCCACTTGGCGCCGCGCCAGGCACAAAAATGGCCATACGGCTGGAGGCTGGTACCCTGCCCAAGGAGCCAGCAGGGAAAACTATGCCTTGTTCTAAAGCTCTTTGGGAACTGCTCGTGTAGCCCCACAGACTTGGGGGCTGCGGGCTTTCCTGCTGCCTTCAGCCTCGACACCAGCCTTTCCCACTTGGCGCTGCGCCAAGCACAAAAATGGACATATGGATGGAGATGGATCCCCCGCCCAAACAGCCAGCAGGGAAAAATGTGCCTTGTTCTAAAGCTCTTTGGGAACCGCTTGCGTAGCCACACAGACCTGGGAGCTGCGGGCCTTCCTGCTGACTTCAGCCTCGACACCACCCTTTCCCACTGGGCACCGCGCCAGGCACAATAATGGCCATACGGCTGGAGATGGGTCTCCCGCCCAAAGAGCCAGCAGGGAAAACTATGCCTTGTTCTAAAGCTCTTTGGGAACCGCTTGCTTAGCCCCACAGAACTGGGGGCTGCAGGCTTTCCTGCTGCCTTCAGCCTCAAAACCACCCTTTCCCACTGGGCACCGCGCCAGGAACAAAAATGGCCATACGGATGGAGATGGGTCCCCCGCCCAAAGAGGCAGCAGGGAAAACTATGCCTTCTTCTAAGGCTCTTTGGGAACCGCTTGAATTGTCCCACAGACCTGGGGGCTGCACGCTTTCCTGCTGCCTTCAGCCTCAAAACCGCCCTTTCCCTCTGGGCGCCGGGACAGACACAAAAATGGCCTATGGCTGGAGATGGCTCTCCTGCCCAAAGAGCCAGCAGGGAAAACTATGCCTTGTTCTAAAGCTCTTTGGGAACCGCTTGCGTAGCCCCACAGACCTGGGGGCTGCGGGCTTTCCTGCTGCCTTCAGCCTCGACACCACCCTTTCCCACTTGGCGCCGCGCCAGGCACAAAAATGGCCATACGGCTGGAGATGGGTCCCCCGCCCAAAGAGCCAGCAGGGAAAACTATGCCTTGTTCTAAAGCTCTTTGGGAACCGCTTGCGTAGCCCCACAGACCTGGGGGCTGCGGGCTTTCCTGCTGCCTTCAGCCTCGACACCACCCTTTCCCACTTGGCGCCGCGCCAGGCACAAAAATGGCCATACGGATGGAGATGGGTCCCCCGCCCAAAGAGCCAGCAGGGAAAACTATGCCTTGTTCTAAAGCTCTTTGGGAACCGCTTGAATTGTCCCACAGACCTGGGGGCTGCACGCTTTCCTGCTGCCTTCAGCCTCAAAACCGCCCTTTCCCTCTGGGCGCCGGGACAGACACAAAAATGGACATATGGATGGAGATGGGTCCCCCGCCCAAACAGCCAGCAGGGAAAACTGTGCCTTGTTCTAAAGCTCTTTGGGAAACGCTTGCGTAGCCCCACAGACCTGGGGGCTGCAGGCTTTCCTGCTAGCTTCAGCCTCGACACCACCCTTTCCCACTCGGTGCCACGCCAGGCACAAAAATGGCCATTCGGCAGGCAATGGGTCCCCCGCCCAAGGAGCCAGCAGGGAAAACTATGCCTTGTTCTAAAGCTCTTTGGGAACCGCGTGCGTAGCCCCACAGACCTGGGGGCTGCGGGCTTTCCTGCTGCCTTCAGCCTCAAAACCACCCTATCCCACTTGGCGCCGCGCCAGGCACAAAAATGGCCATACGGCTGGAGATGGGTCCCCCGCCCAAAGAGCCAGCAGGGAAAACTATGCCTTGTTCTAAAGCTCTTTGGGAACCACTTGCGTAGCCCCACAGACCTGGAGGCTGCAGGCTTTCCTGCTGCCTTCAGCCTCAAAGCCACCCTTTCCCACTTGGCGCCGCGCCATGCACAAAAATGGCCATACGGCTGGAGATGGGTCCCCCGCCCAAGGAGTCAGCAGGGAAAACTATGCCTTGTTCTAAAGCTCTTTGGAAACCGCTTGCGTAGCCCCACAGACTTGGGGGCTGCGGGCTTTCCTGCTGCCTTCAGCCTCGACACCACCCTTTCCCACTTGGTGCTGCGCCAGGCACAAAAATCGCCATACGGCTGGAGATGGGTGCCACGGCCAAAGAGCCAGCAGGGAAAAGTATGCCTTGTTCTAAAGCTCTTTGGGAACCGCTTGCGTAGCCGCACAGACCTGGGAGCTGCGGGCCTTCCTGCTGACTTCAGCGTCGACACCACCCTTTCCCACTGGGCACCGCGCCAGGCACAATAATGGCCATACGGCTGGAGATGGGTCTCCCGCCCAAAGAGCCAGCAGGGAAAACTATGCCTTGTTCTAAAGCTCTTTGGGAACCGCTTGCGTAGCCGCACAGACCTGGGGGCTGCGGGCTTTCCTGCTGCCTTCAGCCTCGACACCAGCCTTTCCCACTTGGCGCCGCGCCAAGCACAAAAATGGACATATGGATGGAGATGGATCCCCCGCCCAAACAGCCAGCAGGGAAAACTATGCCTTGTTCTAAAGCTCTTTGGGAACCGCTTGCGTAGCCCCACAGACCTGGGGGCTGCAGGCTTTCCTGCTAGCTTCAGCCTCGACACCACCCTTTCCCACTTGGTGCCACGCCAGGCACAAAAATGGTCATATGGCTGGAGATGGGTCCCCCGCCCAAAGAGCCAGCAGGGAAAACTATGCCTTGTTCTAAAGCTCTTTGGGAACAGCTTGCGTAGCCCCACAGACCTGGAGGCTGCGGGCTTTCCTACTGCCTTCAGCCTCAAAAAAAACCTTTCCCTCTGGGCGCCGGGACAGACACAAAAATGGCCTATGGCTGGAGATGGGTCTCCCGCCCAAAGAGCCAGCAGGGAAAACTATGCCTTGTTCTAAAGCTCTTTGGGAACCGCTTGCGTAGCCCCACAGACCTGGGGGCTGCAGGCTTTCCTGCTGCCTTCAGCCTCAAAACCACCCTTTCCCACTTGGTGCCGCGCCAGGCACAAAAATGGTCATATGGCTGGAGATGTGTGCCACGCGCAAAGAGCCAGCAGGGAGAACTATGCCTTGTTCTAAAGCTCTTTGGGAACCGCTTGCGTAGCCCCACAGACCTGGGGGCTGCGGGCTTTCCTGCTGCGTTCAGCCTCGACACCAACCTTTCCCACTTGGCACCGCGCCAAGCACAAAAATGGACATATGGATGGAGATGGATCCCCCGCCCAAACAGCCAGGAGGGAAAACTGTGCCTTGTTCTAAAGCTCTTTGGGAACCGCTTGCGTAGCCCCACAGACCTGGGGGCTGCAGGCTTTCCTGCTAGCTTCAGCCTCGACACCACCCTTTCCCTCTTGGTTCCACGCCATGCACAAAAATGGCCATACGGCTGGAGATGGGTCCCCCGCCCAAGGAGCCAGCAGGGAAAACTATGCCTTGTTCTAAAGCTCTTTGGGAAACGATTGCGTAGCCCCACAGACCTGGGGGCTGCAGGCTTTCCTGCTGCCTTCAGCCTCAAATCCACCCTTTCCCACTGGGCACCGCGCCAGGCACAATAATGGCCATACGGCTGGAGATGGGTCTCCCGCCCAAAGAGCCAGCAGGGAAAACTATGCCTTGTTCTAAAGCTCTTTGGGAACCGCGTGCGTAGCCCCACAGACCTGGGGGCTGCGGGCTTTCCTGCTGCCTTCAGCCTCGACACCACCCTTTCCTACTTGGCGCCGCGCCAGGCACAAAAATGGCCATACGGCTGGAGATGGGTTCCCCGCCCAAAGAGCCAGCAGGGAAAACTATGCCTTGTTCTAAAGCTCTTTGGGAACCACTTGCGTAGCCCCACAGACCTGGAGGCTTCGGGCTTTCCTACTGCCTTCAGCCTCAAAAAGACCCTTTCCCTCTGGGCGCCGGGCCAGGCACAAAAATGGCCATATGGTTGGAGATGGGTCCCCCGCCCAAGGAGCCAGCAGGGAAAACACTGCCTTGTTCTAAAGCTCTTTGGGAATCGCTTGCGTAGCCCCACAATCCTGGGGGCTGCGGGCTTTCCTGCTGCCTTCAGCCTCAAAACCACCCTTTCCCACTTGGCGCCGTGCCAGGCACAAAAAAGGCCTATGGCTGGAGATGGGTCCCCCGTCCAAAGAGCCAGCAGGGAAAACTATGCCTTGTTCTAAGGCTCTTTGGGAAACGCTTGCGTAGCACCACAGACCTGGGGGCTGCAGGCTTTCCTGCTGCCTTCAGCCTCAAAACCACCCTTTCCCACTGGGCACCGCGCCAGGCACAAAAATGGCCATACGGCTGGAGATGGGTCCACCGCCCAAAGAGGCAGCAGGGAAAACTATGCCTTCTTCTAAGGCTCTTTGGGAACCGCTTGCGTAGCCCCACAGACCTGGGGGCTGCGGGCTTTCCTGCTGCCTTCAACCTCGACAACACCCTTTCCCTCTAGGCGCCGGTACAGACACAAATAAGGCCTATGGCTGGAGATGGGTCCCCCGCCCAAAGAGCCAGCAGGAAAAACACTGCCTTGTTCTAAAGGTCTTTGGGAACCGCTTGCGTAGCCCCACAGACCTGGGAGCTGCGGGCCTTCCTCCTGCCTTTAGCCTCGACACCACCCTTTCCCACTTGGTGCCGCGCCAGGGACAAAAATGGACATATGGATGGAGATGGATCCCCCGCCCAAACAGCCAGCAGGGAAAACTATGCCTTGTTCTAAAGCTCTTTGGGAACCGCTTGCGTAGCCCCACAGACCTGGGGGCTGCGGACTTTCCTGCTGCCTTCAGCCTCGACACCACCCTTTCCCACTTGGCGCCGCGCCAGGCAAAAAAATGGCCATACGGCTGGAGATGGGTCTCCCGCCCAAAGAGCCAGCAGGGAAAACTATGCCTTGTTCTAAAGCTCTTTGGGAACCGCTTGCGTAGTCCCACAGACCTGGGGGCCTGCAGGCTTTGCTGCTGCCTTCAGACTCGAAAACCACCATTTCCCACTTGGCGCCGCGCCAGGCACAAAAATGGACATACGGCTGGAGATGGGTCCCCCGCCCAAAGAGCCAGCAGGGAAAACTATGCCTTGTTCTAAAGCTCTTTGGGAACCGCTTGCGTAGCCCCACAGACCTGGGGGCCGCGGGCTTTCCTGCTGCCTTCAGCCTCAAAACCACCCTTTCCCTCTTGGCGCCGCGCCAGGCACAAAAATAGCCATACGGCTGGAGATGGGTCCCCCGCCCAAAGAGCCAGCAGGGAAAACTTTGCCTTGTTCTAAAGCTCTTTGGGAACCGCTTGAATTTTCCCATATACCTGGGGGCTGCAGGCTTTCCTGCTGCCTTCAGCCTCAAAACCGCCCTTTCCCTCTGGGCGCCGGGACAGACACAAAAATGGCCTATGGCTGGAGACGGGTCTCCGGCCCAAAGAGCCAGCAGGGAAAACTATGCCTTGTTCTAAATCTCTTTGGGAACCGCTTGCGTAGCCCCACAGGCCTTGGGGCTGCAGGCTTTCCTGCTGCCTTCAGCCTCGACACCAGCCTTTCCCACTTGGTGCCGCGCCAGGCACAAAAATGGCCATACGGCTGGAGATTGGTCCCCCGCCCAAAGAGCCAGCAGGGAAAACTATGCCTTGTTCTAAAGCCCTTTGGGAACCGCTTGCGTAGCCCCAGAGACCTGGGGGCTGCGGGCTTTCCTGCTGCCTTCAGCCTCAAAACAACCCTTTCCCACTTGGCGCCGCGCCAGGCACAAAAATGGCCATACGGCAGGCAATGGGTCTCCCGCCCAAAGAGGCAGCAGGGAAAACTATGCCTTGTTCTAAAGCTCTTTGGGAACCGCTTGAATTGTCCCACAGACCTGGGGGCTGCAGGCTTTCCTGCTGCCTTCAGCCTTAAAACCACCCTTTCCCTCTGGGCGCCGGAACAGACACAAAAATGGCCTATGGCTAGAGATGGGTCCCATGCCCAAAGAGCCAGCAGGGAAAACTATGCCTTGTTCTAAAGCTCTTTGGGAACCGCTTACGTAGCCCCACAGACTTGGGGGCTGCGGGCTTTGCTGCTGCCTTCAGCCTCGACACCACCCTTTCCCACTTGGCGCCGCGCCAGGCACAAAAATGGCCATACGGCTGGAGGCTGGTACCCTGCCCAAGGAGCCAGCAGGGAAAACTATGCCTTGTTCTAAAGCTCTTTGGGAACCGCTTGCGTAGCCGCACAGACCTGGGGGCTGCGGGCTTTCCTGCTGCCTTCAGCCTCGACACCAGCCTTTCCCACTTGGCGCTGCGCCAAGCACAAAAATGGACATATGGATGGAGATGGATACCCCGCCCAAACAACCAGCAGGGAAAACTGTGCCTTGTTCTAAAGCTCTTTGGGAACCGCTTGCGTAGCCCCACAGACCTGGGGGCTGCAGGCTTTCCTGCTGCCTTCAGCCTCAAAACAACCCTTTCCCTCTGGGCGCCGGGACAGACACAAAAATGGCCTATGGCTGGAGATGGGTCTCCCGCCCAAGGAGCCAGCAGGGAAAACTATGCCTTGTTCTAAAGCTCTTTGGGAACCGCTTGCGTAGCCCCACAGACCTGGGGGCTGCGGGCTTTCCTGCTGCCTTCAGCCTCGACACCACCCTTTCCCACTTGGCGCCGCGCCAGGCACAAAAATGGCCATACGGCTGGAGATGGGTCCCCCGCCCAAAGAGCCAGCAGGGAAAACTATGCCTTGTTCTAAAGCTCTTTGGGAAACGCTTGCGTAGCCCCACAGACCTGGGGGCTGCGGGCTTTCCTGCTGCCTTCAGCCTCGACACCACCCTTTCCCACTTGGCGCCGCGCCAGGCACAAAAATGGCCATACGGATGGAGATGGGTCCCCCGCCGAAAGAGCCAGCAGGGAAAACTATGCCTTGTTCTAAAGCTCTTTGGGAACCGCTTGAATTGTCCCACAGACCTGGGGGCTGCAGGCTTTCCTGCTGCCTTCAGCCCCAAAACCACCCTTTCCCACTTGGCGCCGCGCCAGGCACAAAAATGGCCATACGGCTGGAGATGGGTCCCCCGTCCAAAGAGCCAGCAGGGAAAACTATGCCTTGTTCTAAAGCTCTTTGGGAACCGCTTGAATTGTCGCACAGACCTGGGGGCTGCAGGCTTTCCTGCTGCCTTCAGCCTCAAAACCACCCTTTCCCTCTGGGCGCCGCGCCAGGCACAAAAATCGCCATACGGCTGGAGATTTTTACCCTGCCCAAGGAGCCAGCAGGGAAAACTATGCCTTGTTCTAAAGCTCTTTCGGAACTGCTTGCGTAGCCCCACAGACTTGGGGGCTGCGGGCTTTGCTGCTGCCTTCAGCCTCGACACCACCCTTTCCCACTTGGCGCCGCGCCAGGCACAGAAATGGCCATACGGCTGGAGGCTGGTACCCTGCCCAAGGAGCCAGCAGGGAAAACTATGCCTTGTTCTAAAGCTCTTTGGGAACCGCTTGCGTAGCCCCACAGACTTGGGGGCTGCGGGCTTTCCTGCTGCCTTCAGCCTCGAAACCACCCTTTCCCACTTGGCGCCGCGCCAGGCACAAAAATGGCCTATGGCTGGACATGGGTCTCCCGCCCAAAGAGCCATCAGGGAAAACTATGCCTTGTTCTAAAGCTCTTTGGGAACCGCTTGCGTAGCCCCACAGACCTGGGGGCTGCGGGCTTTCCTGCTGCCTTCAGCCTCGACACCAGCCTTTCCCACTTGGCGCTGCGCCAAGCACAAAAATGGACATATGGATGGAGATGGATCCCCCGCCCAAACAGCCAGCAGGGAAAACTAAGCCTTGTTCTAAAGCTCTTTGGGAACCGCTTGCGTAGCCCCACAGACCTGGGGGCTGCGGGCTTTCCTGCTGCCTTCAGCCTCAAAACCACCCTTTCCCACTTGGCGCCGCGCCAGGCACAAAAATGGCCATACGGCTGGAGATTTTTACCCTGCCCAAGGAGCCAGCAGGGAAAACTATGCCTTGTTCTAAAGCTCTTTGGGAACCGCTTGCGTAGCCGCACAGACTTGGGGGCTGCGGGCTTTGCTGCTGCCTTCAGCCTCGACACCACCCTTTCCCACTGGGCACCGCGCCAGGCACAATAATGGCCATACGGCTGGAGGCTGGTACCCTGCCCAAGGAGCCAGCAGGGAAAACTATGCCTTGTTCTAAAGCTCTTTGGGAACTGCTCGTGTAGCCCCACAGACTTGGCGGCTGCGGGCTTTCCTGCTGCCTTCAGCCTCGAAACCACCCTTTCCCACTTGGCGCCGCGCTAGGCACAAAAATGGCCTATGGCTGGACATGGGTCTCCCGCCCAAAGAGCCAGCAGGGAAAACTATGCCTTGTTCTAAAGCTCTTTGGGAACCGCTTGCGTAGCCCCACAGACCTGGGGGCTGCAGGCTTTCCTGCTGACTTCAGCCTCGACACCAGCCTTTCCCACTTGGCGCTGCGCCAAGCACAAAAATGGACATATGGATGGAGATGGATCCCCCGCCCAAACAACCAGCAGGGAAAACTGTGCCTTGTTCTAAAGCTCTTTGGGAACCGCTTGCGTAGCCCCACAGACCTGGCGGCTGCGGGCTTTCCTGCTGCCTTCAGCCTCAAAACAACCCTTTCCCTCTGGGCGCCGGGACAGACACAAAAATGGCCTATGGCTAGAGATGGGTCTCCCGCCCAAAGAGCCAGCAGGGAAAACTATGCCTTGTTCTAAAGCTCTTTGGGAACCGCTTGCTTAGCCCCACAGACCTGGGGGCTGCAGGCTTTCCTGCTAGCTTCAGCCTCGACACCACCCTTTCCCACTTGGTGCCACGCCAGGCACAAAAATGGCCATTCGGCAGGCAATGGGTCCCCCGCCCAAGGAGCCAGCAGGGAAAAATATGCCTTGTTCTAAAGCTCTTTGGGAACCGCGTGCGTAGCCCCACAGACCTGGGGGCTGCGGGCTTTCCTGCTGCCTTCAGCCTCGACACCACCCTTTCCCACTTGGCGCCGCGCCAGGCACAAAAATGGCCATACGGCTGGAGATGGGTCCCCCGCCCTAAGAGCCAGCAGGGACAACTATGCCTTGTTCTAAAGCTCTTTGGGAACCGCTTGCGTAGCCCCACAGACCTGGTGGCTGCAGGCTTTCCTGCTAGCTTCAGCCTCGACACCACGCTTTCCCACTGGGCACTGCGCCATGCACAAAAATGGCCATACGGCTGGAGATGGGTCCCCCGCCCAAGGAGCCAGCAGGAAAAACACTGCCTTGTTCTAAAGCTCTTTGGGAACCGCTTGAATTGTCCCACAGACCTGGGGGCTGCAGGCTTTCCTGCTGCCTTCAGCCTCAAAGCCACCCTTTCCCTCTGGGCGCCGGGACAGACACAAAAATGGCCTATGGCTGGAGATGGGTCCCATGCCGAAAGACCCAGCAGGGAAAACTATGCCTTGTTCTAAAGCTCTTTGGGAACCGCTTGCGTAGCCCCACAGACCTGGGGGCTGCAGGCTTTCCTGCTGCCTTCAGCCTCGACACCACCCTTTCCCACTTGGTGCCGCGCCAGGCACAAAAATGGCCATATGGCTGGAGATGTGTGCCACGCCCAAAGAGCCAGCAGGGAAAACTATGCCTTGTTCTAAAGCTCTTTGGGAACCGCTTGCGTAGCCCCACAGACCTGGGGGTTGCGGGCTTTCCTGCTGCCTTCAGCCTCGACACCACCCTTTCCCACTTGGTGCCACACCAGGCACAAAAATGGCCATATGGCAGGCAATGGGTCCCCCGCCCAAAGAGCCAGCAGGGAAAACTATGCCTTGTTCTAAGGTTCTTTGGGAACCGCTTGCGTAGCCCCACAGACCTGGGGGCTGCGGGCTTTCCTGCTGCCTTCAGCCTCAAAACCACCCTTTCCCACTTGGCGCCGCACCATGCACAAAAATGGCCATACGGTTGGAGATGGGTCCCCTGCCCAAGGAGCCAGCAGGTAAAACTATGCCTTGTTCTAAAGCTCTTTGGGAACCGCTTGCGTAGCCCCACAGACCTGGGGGCTGCAGGCTTTCCTGCTGCCTTCAGCCTCAAAACAACCCTTTCCCACTTGGCGCCGTGCCAGGCACAAAAAAGGCCTATGGCTGGAGATGGGTCCCCCGCCCAAAGAGCCAGCAGGGAAAACTATGCCTTGTTCTAAAGGTCTTTGGGAACCGCTTGCGTAGCCCCACAGACCTGGGGGCTGCGGGCTTTCCTGCTGCCTTCAGCCTCGACACCACCCTTTCCCACTTGGCGCCGCGCCAGGCACAAAAATGGCCATACCGCGGCAATGGGTCTCCCGCCCAAAGAGCCAGCAGGGAAAACTATGCCTTGTTCTAAAGCTCTTTGGGAACCGCTTGCGTAGCCCCACAGACCTGGGGGCTGCGGGCTTTCCTGCTGCCTTCAGCCTCGACACCACCCTTTCCCACTTGGCGCCGCGCCATGCACAAAAATGGCCAAACGGCTGGAGATGGGTCCCCCGCCGAAGGAGCCAGCAGGGAAAACTATGCCTTGTTCTAAAGCTCTTTGGGAACCGCTTGCGTTGCCTCACAGACCTGGGGGCTGCGGGCTTTCCTGCTGCCTTCAGCCTCGACACCACGCTTTCCCACTGGGCACCACGCCAGGCACAATAATGGCCATACGGCTGGAGATGGGTCTCCCGCCCAAGGAGCCAGCAGGGAAAACTATGCCTTGTTCCAAAGCTCTTTGGGAACCGCTTGCGTAGCCCCACTGAGCTGGAGGCTGTGGGCTTGCGTGCTGCCTCAGCCTCAAATCCACCCTTTCCCTCTGGGCGCCGCGCCAGGCACAAAAATGGCATATGGCTGGAGATGGGTCCCATGCCCAAGGAGCCATCAGGGAAAACTATGCCTTAGTCTGAAGCTCTTTGGGAACCGCTTGCGTAGCCCCACAGACCTGGGGGCTGAGGGCTTTCCTGCTGCCTTCAGCCTCGACACCACCCTTTCCCACTTGGCGCCGCGCCAGGCACAAAAATGGCCATACGGCTGGAGGTTGGTACCCTGCCCAAGGAGCCAGCAGGGAAAACTATGCCTTGTTCTAAAGCTCTTTGGGAACCACTTGTGTACCCAACAGACTTGGGGGCTGCGGGCTTTCCTGGTAGCTTCAGCCTCGACACCACCCTTTCCCACTTGGCGCCGCGCTAGGCAGAAAAATGGCCATACGGCAGGCAATGGGTCCCCCGCCCAAAGAGCCAGCAGGGAAAACTATGCCTTGTTCTAAAGCTCTTTGGGAACCACTTGCGTAGCCTCACAGACCTGGGGGCTGCGGGCTTTGCTGCTGACTTCAGCCTCTAAGCCACCCTTTCCCACTTGGCGCCGCGCCATGCACAAAAATGGCCATACGGCTGGAGATGGGTCCCCCGCCCATACAACCAGCAGGGAAAACTGTGCCTTGTTCTAAAGCTCTTTGGGAACCGCTTGCGTAGCCCCACAGACCTGGGGGCTGCGGGCTTTCCTGCTGCCTTCAGCCTCAAAACAACCCTTTCCCTCTGGGCGCCGGGACAGACACAAAAATGGCCTATGGCTGGAGATGGGTCTCCCGCCCAAAGAGCCAGCAGGGAAAACTATGCCTTGTTCTAAAGCTCTTTGGGAACCGCTTGCGTAGCCGCACAGACCTGGGGGCTGCGGGCTTTCCTGCTGCCATCAGCCTCGACACCACCCTTTCCCTCTGGGCGCCGGGACAGACACAAAAATGGCCATACGGCTGGAGATGGGTCCCCCGCCCAAAGAGCCAGCAGGGAAAACTATGCCTTGTTCTAAAGCTCTTTGGGAACCGCTTGCGTAGCCCCACAGACCTGGGGGCTGCAGGCTTTCCTGCTGCCTTCAGCCTCGACACCACGCTTTCCCACTGGGCACCCCGCCAGGCACAAAAATGGCCATACGGCTGGAGATGGGTCTCCCGCCCAAAGAGCCAGCAGGGAAAATTATGCCTTGTTCTAAGGCTCTTTGGGAACCGCTTGCGTAGCCCCACAGGCCTGGGGGCTGCAGGCTTTCCTGCTGCCTTCAGCCTCGACACCACCCTTTCCCACTTGGTGCCGCGCCAGGCATAAAAATGGCCATATGGCTGGAGATGTGTGCCACGCGCAAAGAGCCAGCATGGAAAACTATGCCTTGTTCTAAAGCTCTTTGGGAACCGCTTGCGTAGCCCCACAGACCTGGGGGTTGCGGGCTTTCCTGCTAGCTTCAGCCTCGACACCACCCTTTCCCACTTGGTGCCACACCAGGCACAAAAATGGCCATTCGGCAGGCAATGGGTCCCCCGCCCAAAGAGCCAGCAGGGAAAACTATGCCTTGTTCTAAAGCTCTTTGGGAACCGCTTGCGTAGCCCCACAGACCTGGTGGCTGCAGGCGTTCCTGCTAGCTTCAGCCTCGACACCACCCTTTCCCACTTGGTGCCACGCCATGCACAAAAATGGCCATTCGGCAGGCAATGGGTCCCCCGCCCAAGGAGCCAGCAGGGAAAACTATGCCTTGTTCTAAAGGTCTTTGGGAACTGCTTGCGTAGCCCAACAGACCTGGGGGCTGCGGGCTTTGCTGCTGCTTTCAGCATCAAAGCCACCCTTTCCCACTTGGTGCCGCGCCAGGCCCAAAAATGGCCATATGGCTGGAGATGTGTGCCACGGCCAAAGAGCCAGCAGGGAAAACTATGCCTTGTTCTAAAGCTCTTTGGGAACCGCTTGCGTAGCCCCACAGACCTGGGGGCTGCGGGCTTTCCTGCTGCCTTCAGCCTCGACACCAGCCTTTCCCTCTTGGCGCCGCGCCAAGCACAAAATTGGACATATGGCTGGAGATGGGTCCCCCGCCCAAACAGCCAGGAGGGAAAACTGTGCCTTGTTCTAAAGCTCTTTGGGAACCGCTTGTGTAGCCCCACAGACCTGGGGGCTGCGGGGTTTGCTGCTGCCTTCAGCCTCGACACCAGCCTTTCCCAATTCGCGTCGCGCCAGGCACAATAATGGACATATGGATGGAGATGGATCCCCCGCCCAAACAGCCAGCAGGGAAAACTCTGCCTTGTTCTAAAGCTCTTTGGGAACCGCTTGCGTAGCCCCACAGACCTGGGGGCTGCGGGCTTTCCTGCTGCCTTCAGCCTCAAAGCCACCCTTTCCCACTTGGCGCCGCGCCAGGCTCAAAAATGGCCATACGGCAGGCAATGGGTCTCCCGCCCAAAGAGCCAGCAGGGAAAACTATGCCTTGTTCTAAAGGTCTTTGGGAACCGCTTGCGTAGCCCCACAGACCTGGGGGCTGCGGGCTTTGCTGCTGCCTTCAGCCTCAAAACCACCCTTTCCCACTTGGCGCCGCGCCATGCACAAAAATGGCCATAGGGCTGGAGATGGGTCCCCCGCCCAAGGAATCAGCAGGGAAAACTATGCCTTGTTCTAAAGCTCTTTGGGAACCGCTTGCGTAGCCGCACAGACCTGGGGGCTGCGGGCTTTCCTGCTGCCTTCAGCCTCGACACCACCCTTTCCCTCTGGGCGCCGAGACAGACACAAAAATGGCCATACGGCTGGAGATGGGTGCCACGGCGAAAGAGCCAGCAGGGAAAACTATGCCTTGTTCTAAAGCTCTTTGGGAACCGCTTGCGTAGCCCCACAGACCTGGGGGCTGCAGGCTTTCCTGCTGCCTTCAGCCTCGACACCACGCTTTCCCACTGGGCACCCCGCCAGGCACAAAAATGGCCATACGGCTGGAGATGGGTCTCCCGCCCAAAGAGCCAGCAGGGAAAATTATGCCTTGTTCTAAGGCTCTTTGGGAACCGCTTGCGTAGCCCCACAGGCCTGGGGGCTGCAGGCTTTCCTGCTGCCTTCAGCCTCGACACCACCCTTTCCCACTTGGTGCCGCGCCAGGCACAAAAATGGCCATATGGCTGGAGATGTGTGCCACGCGCCAAGAGCCAGCAGGGAAAACTATGCCTTGTTCTAAAGCTATTTGGGAACCGCTTGCGTAGCCCCACAGACCTGGGGGTTGCGGGCTTTCCTGCTAGCTTCAGCCTCGACACCACCCTTTCCCACTTGGTGCCACACCAGGCACAAAAATGGCCATTCGGCAGGCAATGGGTCCCCCGCCCAAAGAGCCAGCAGGGAAAACTATGCCTTGTTCTAAAGCTCTTTGGGAACCGCTTGCGTAGCCCCACAGACCTGGGGGCTGCAGGCGTTCCTGCTAGCTTCAGCCTCGACACCACCCTTTCCCACTTGGTGCCACGCCAGGCACAAAAATGGCCATTCGGCAGGCAATGGGTCCCCCGCCCAAGGAGCCAGCAGGGAAAACTATGCCTTGTTCTAAAGCTCTTTGGGAACCGCTTGCATTGTCCCACAGACCTGGGGGCTGCGGGCTTTCCTGCTGCCTTCAGCCTCAAAACCACCCTTTCCCTCTGAGCGCCGCGCCAAGCACAAAATTGGACATATGGCTGGAGATGGGTCCCCCGCCCAAACAGCCAGGAGGGAAAACTGTGCCTTGTTCTAAAGCTCTTTGGGAACTGCTTGAATTGTCCCACAGACCTGGGGGCTGCGGGGTTTGCTGCTGCCTTCAGCCTCGACACCAGCCTTTCCCAATTCGCGTCGCGCCAGGCACAATAATGGACATATGGATGGAGATGGATCCCCCGCCCAAACAGCCAGCAGGGAAAACTATGCCTTGTTCTAAAGCTCTTTGGGAACCGCTTGCGTAGCCCCACAGACCTGGGGGCTGCGGGCTTTCCTGCTGCCTTCAGCCTCAAAGCCACCCTTTCCCACTTGGCGCCGCGCCAGGCTCAAAAATGGCCATACGGCAGGCAATGGGTCTCCCGCCCAAAGAGGCAGCAGGGAAAACTATGCCTTGTTCTAAAGCTCTTTGGAAACCGCGTGCGTAGCCCCACAGACCTGGGGGCTGCGGGCTTTGCTGCTGCCTTCAGCCTCAAAACCACCCTTTCCCACTTGGCGCCGCGCCATGCACAAAAATGGCCATACGGCTGGAGATTGGTACCCTGCCCAAGGAGCCAGCAGGCGAAAACTATGCCTTGTTCTAAAGGTCTTTGGGAACCGCTTGCGTACCCCACAGACCTGGGGGCTGTGGACTTTCCTGCTGCCTTCAGCCTCGACACCACCCTTTCCCACTTGGCGCCGCGCCAGGCACAAAAATGGCCATACGGCTGGAGGTTGGTACCCTGCCCAAGGAGCCAGCAGGGAAAACTATGCCTTGTTCTAAAGCTCTTTGGGAACCGCTTGTGTAGCCCCACAGACTTGGGGGCTGCGGGCTTTCCTGCTGCCTTCAGCCTCGACACCACCCTTTCCCACTTGGCGCCGCGCCAGGCACAAATATGGCCATACGGCTGGAGATGGGTCTCCCGCCCAAAGAGCCAGCAGGGAAAACTATGCCTTGTTCTAAAGCTCTTTGGGAACCGCTTGCGTAGCCCCACAGACCTGGGGGCTGCGGGCTTTCCTGCTGCCTTCAGCCTCAAAACCACCCTTTCCCACTTGGCGCCGCGCCAGGCACAAAAATCGCCATACGGCTGGAGATGGGTGCCACGGCCTAAGAGCCAGCAGGGAAAACTATGCCTTGTTCTAAAGCTCTTTGGGAACCGCTTGCATTGTCCCACAGACCTGGGGGCTGCGGGCTTTCCTGCTGCCTTCAGCCTCAAAACCACCCTTTCCCTCTGAGCGCCAGGACAGGCACAAAAAAGGCCAATGGCTGGAGATGGGTCCCCCGCCCAAACAGCCAGCAGGGAAAACTATGCCTTGTTCTAAAGCTCTTTGGGAACCGCTTGCATAGCCCCACAGACCTGGGGGCTGCGGACTTTGCTGCTGCCTTCAGCCTCGACACCACCCTTTCCCACTTGGCGCCGCGCCAGGCACAAAAATGGCCATACGGCAGGCAATGGGTCTCCCGCCCAAAGAGCCAGCAGGGAAAACTATGCCTTGTTCTAAAGCTCTTTGGGAACCGCTTGCGTAGCCCCACAGACCTGGGGGCTGCGGGCCTTCCTGCTGCCTTCAGCCTCGACACCACCCTTTCCCACTTGGCGCCGCGCTAGGCACAAAAATGGCCATACGGCTGGAGATGGGTCTCCCGCCCAAAGAGCCAGCAGGGAAATCTATGCCTTGTTCTAAAGCTCTTTGGGAACCGCTTGCGTAGCCCCACAGACCTGGGGGCTGCGGGCTTTCCTGCTGCCTTCAGCCTCGACACCACCCTTTACCACTTGGCGCCACGCCATGCACAAAAATGGCCATACGGCTGGGGATGGGTCCCCCGCCCAAGGAGCCAGCAGGGAAAGCTATGGCTTGTTCTAAAGCTCTTTGGGAACCACTTGCGTAGCCCCACAGACCTGGGAGCTGCAGGCTTTCCTGCTGCCTTCAGCCTCGACACCACGCTTTCCCACTTGGCCCCGCGCCAAGCACAAAAATGGCCATACGGCAGGCAATGGGTCCCCCGCCCAGGGAGCCAGCAGGGAAAACTATGCCTTGTTCTAAAGCTCTTTGGGAACCGCTTGCGTAGCCCCACAGACCTGGGGGCTGCGGGCTTTGCTGCTGCCTTCAGCATCAAAGCCACCCTTTCCCACTTGGCGCCGCGCCATGCACAAAAATGGCCATAGGGCTGGAGATGGGTCCCCCGCCCAAGGAGTCAGCAGGGAAAACTATGCCTTGTTCTAAAGCTCTTTGGGAACCGCTTGCGTAGCCCCACAGACCTGGGGGCTGCAGGCTTTCCTGCTGCCTTCAGCCTCGACACCACGCTTTCCCACTGGGCACCGCGCCAGGCACAAAAATGGCCATACGGCTGGAGATGGGTCTCCCGCCCAAAGAGCCAGCAGGGAAAATTATGCCTTGTTCTAAGGCTCTTTGGGAACCGCTTGCGTAGCCCCACAGACCTGGGGGCTG
This sequence comes from Rissa tridactyla, assembly GCF_028500815.1. Classification (NCBI taxonomy): domain Eukaryota; kingdom Metazoa; phylum Chordata; class Aves; order Charadriiformes; family Laridae; genus Rissa; species Rissa tridactyla. Next base: position 95,237 of record NW_026529487.1, on the reverse strand, counting down.
CGGGCTTTCCTGCTGCCTTCAGCCTCAAATCCACCCTTTCCCACTTGGCGCCGCACCATGCACAAAAATGGCCATACGGTTGGAGATGGGTCCCCCTCCCAAGGAGCCAGCAGGGAAAACTATGCCTTGTTCTAAAGCTCTTTGGGAACCGCTTGCGTAGCCCCACAGACCTGGGGGCTGCAGGCTTTCCTGCTGCCTTCAGCCTCGACACCACCCTTTCCCACTTGGTGCCGCGCCAGGCACAAAAATGGCCATATGGCTGGAGAGGTGTGCCACGCGCAAAGAGCCAGCAGGGAAAACTATGCCTTGTTCTAAAGCTCTTTGGGAACCGCTTGCGTAGCCCCACAGACCTGGGGGTTGCGGGCTTTCCTGCTGCCTTCACCCTCAAAACCACCCTTTCCCTCTGGGCGCCGGGACAGACACAAAAATGGCCTATGGCTGGAGATGGGTCTCCGGCCCAAAGAGCCAGCAGGGAAAACTATGCCTTGTTCTAAAGCTCTTTGGGAACCGCTTGCTTAGCCGCACAGACCTGGGAGCTGCGGGCCTTCCTGCTGACTTCAGCCTCGACACCACGCTTTCCCACTGGGCACCGCGCCAGGCACAATAATGGCCTATGGCTGGACATGGGTCTCCCGCCCAAAGAGCCAGCAGGGAAAACTATGCCTTGTTCTAAAGCTCTTTGGGAACCGCTTGCGTAGCCGCACAGACCTGGGGGCTGCGGGCTTTCCTGCTGCCTTCAGCCTCGACACCAGCCTTTCCCACTTGGCGTCGCGCCATGCACTAAAATGGACATATGGATGGAGATGGGTCCCCCGCCCAAGGAGCCAGCAGGGAAAACTGTGCCTTGTTCTAAAGCTCTTTGGGAACCGCTTGCGTAGCCCCACAGACCTGGGGGCTGCAGGCTTTCCTGCTAGCTTCAGCCTCGACACCACCCTTTCCCACTTGGTGCCACGCCATGCACAAAAATGGCCATTCGGCAGGCAATGGGTCTCCCGCCCAAGGAGCCAGCAGGGAAAACTATGCCTTGTTCTAAAGCTCTTTGGGAACCGCTTGCGTAGCCCCACAGACCTGGGGGCTGCAGGCTTTCCTGCTGCCTTCAGTCTCAAAGCCACCCTTTCCCACTTGGTGCCGCGCCAGGCCCAAAAATGGCCATATGGCTGGAGATGTGTGCCACGCGCAAAGAGCCATCAGGGAAAACTATGCCTTGTTCTAAAGGTCTTTGGGAACCGCTTGCGTAGCCCCACAGACCTGGGGGCTGCGGGCTTTCCTGCTGCCTTCAGCCTCGACACCAGCCTTTCCCACTTGGCGCCGCGCCAAGCACAAAAATGGACATATGGATGGAGATGGGTCCCCCGCCCAAGGAGCCAGCAGGGAAAACTGTGCCTTGTTCTAAAGCTCTTTGGGAACCGCTTGCGTAGCCCCACAGACCTGGGGGCTGCAGGCTTTCCTGCTAGCTTCAGCCTCGACACCACCCTTTCCCACTTGGTGCCACGCCAGGCACAAAAATGGCCATACGGCAGGCAATGGGTCCCCCGCCCAAGGAGCCAGCAGGGAAAACTATGCCTTGTTCTAAAGCTCTTTGGGAACCACTTGCGTAGCCCCACAGACCTGGGAGCTGCAGGCTTTCCTGCTGCCTTCAGCCTCGACACCACGCTTTCCCACTTGGCCCCGCGCCAAGCACAAAAATGGCCATACGGCAGGCAATGGGTCCCCCGCCCAGGGAGCCAGCAGGGAAAACTATGCCTTGTTCTAAAGCTCTTTGGGAACCGCTTGCGTAGCCCCACAGACCTGGGGGCTGCGGGCTTTGCTGCTGCCTTCAGCATCAAAGCCACCCTTTCCCACTTGGCGCCGCGCCATGCACAAAAATGGCCATAGGGCTGGAGATGGGTCCCCCGCCCAAGGAGTCAGCAGGGAAAACTATGCCTTGTTCTAAAGCTCTTTGGGAACCGCTTGCGTAGCCCCACAGACCTGGGGGCTGCAGGCTTTCCTGCTGCCTTCAGCCTCGACACCACGCTTTCCCACTGGGCACCGCGCCAGGCACAAAAATGGCCATACGGCTGGAGATGGGTCTCCCGCCCAAAGAGCCAGCAGGGAAAATTATGCCTTGTTCTAAGGCTCTTTGGGAACCGCTTGCGTAGCCCCACAGACCTGGGGGCTGCGGGCTTTCCTGCTGCCTTCAGCCTCAAATCCACCCTTTCCCACTTGGCGCCGCACCATGCACAAAAATGGCCATACGGTTGGAGATGGGTCCCCCTCCCAAGGAGCCAGCAGGGAAAACTATGCCTTGTTCTAAAGCTCTTTGGGAACCGCTTGCGTAGCCCCACAGACCTGGGGGCTGCAGGCTTTCCTGCTGCCTTCAGCCTCGACACCACCCTTTCCCACTTGGTGCCGCGCCAGGCACAAAAATGGCCATATGGCTGGAGAGGTGTGCCACGCGCAAAGAGCCAGCAGGGAAAACTATGCCTTGTTCTAAAGCTCTTTGGGAACCGCTTGCGTAGCCCCACAGACCTGGGGGTTGCGGGCTTTCCTGCTGCCTTCACCCTCAAAACCACCCTTTCCCTCTGGGCGCCGGGACAGACACAAAAATGGCCTATGGCTGGAGATGGGTCTCCGGCCCAAAGAGCCAGCAGGGAAAACTATGCCTTGTTCTAAAGCTCTTTGGGAACCGCTTGCTTAGCCGCACAGACCTGGGAGCTGCGGGCCTTCCTGCTGACTTCAGCCTCGACACCACGCTTTCCCACTGGGCACCGCGCCAGGCACAAAAATGGCCTATGGCTGGACATGGGTCTCCCGCCCAAAGAGCCAGCAGGGAAAACTATGCCTTGTTCTAAAGCTCTTTGGGAACCGCTTGCGTAGCCGCACAGACCTGGGGGCTGCGGGCTTTCCTGCTGCCTTCAGCCTCGACACCAGCCTTTCCCACTTGGCGTCGCGCCATGCACAAAAATGGACATATGGATGGAGATGGGTCCCCCGCCCAAGGAGCCAGCAGGGAAAACTGTGCCTTGTTCTAAAGCTCTTTGGGAACCGCTTGCGTAGCCCCACAGACCTGGGGGCTGCAGGCTTTCCTGCTAGCTTCAGCCTCGACACCACGCTTTCCCAGTGGGCACTGCGCCAGGCACAAAAATGGCCATACGGCTGGAGATGGGTCCCCCGCCCAAGGAGCCAGCAGGGAAAACTATGCCTTGTTCTAAAGCTCTTTGGGAACCGCTTGAATTGTCCCACAGACCTGGGGTCTGCAGGCTTTCCTGCTGCCTTCACCCTCAAAACCACCCTTTCCCTCTGGGCGCCGGGACAGACACTAAAATGGCCTATGGCTGGAGATGGGTCTCCGGCCCAAAGAGCCAGCAGGGAAAACTATGCCTTATTCTAAAGCTCTTTGGGAACCGCTTGCTTAGCCGCACAGACCTGGGAGCTGCGGGCCTTCCTGCTGACTTCAGCCTCAAAGCCACCCTTTCCCACTTGGTGCCGCGCCAGGCCCAAAAATGGCCATATGGCTGGAGATGTGTGCCACGCCCAAAGAGCCATCAGGGAAAACTATGCCTTGTTCTAAAGGTCTTTGGGAACCGCTTGCGTAGCCCCACAGACCTGGGGGCTGCGGGCTTTCCTGCTGCCTTCAGCCTCGACACCAGCCTTTCCCACTTGGCGCCGCGCCAAGCACAAAAATGGACATATGGATGGAGATGGGTCCCCCGCCCAAGGAGCCAGCAGGGAAAACTGTGCCTTGTTCTAAAGCTCTTTGGGAACCGCTTGCGTAGCCCCACAGACCTGGGGGCTGCAGGCTTTCCTGCTAGCTTCAGCCTCGACACCACCCTTTCCCACTTGGTGCCACGCCAGGCACAAAAATGGCCATACGGCAGGCAATGGGTCCCCCGCCCAGGGAGCCAGCAGGGAAAACTATGCCTTGTTCTAAAGCTCTTTGGGAACCGCTTGCGTAGCCCCACAGGCCTGGGGGCTGCGGGCTTTGCTGCTGCCTTCAGCATCAAAGCCACCCTTTCCCACTTGGCGCCGCGCCATGCACAAAAATGGCCATAGGGCTGGAGATGGGTCCCCCGCCCAAGGAGTCAGCAGGGAAAACTATGCCTTGTTCTAAAGCTCTTTGGGAACCGCTTGCGTAGCCCCACAGACCTGGGGGCTGCAGGCTTTCCTGCTGCCTTCAGCCTCGACACCACGCTTTCCCACTGGGCACCGCGCCAGGCACAAAAATGGCCATACGGCTGGAGATGGGTCTCCCGCCCAAAGAGCCAGCAGGGAAAATTATGCCTTGTTCTGAGGCTCTTTGGGAACCGCTTGCGTAGCCCCACAGACCTGGGGGCTGCGGGCTTTCCTGCTGCCTTCAGCCTCAAATCCACCCTTTCCCACTTGGCGCCGCACCATGCACAAAAATGGCCATACGGTTGGAGATGGGTCCCCCTCCCAAGGAGCCAGCAGGGAAAACTATGCCTTGTTCTAAAGCTCTTTGGGAACCGCTTGCGTAGCCCCACAGACCTGGGGGCTGCAGGCTTTCCTGCTGCCTTCAGCCTCGACACCACCCTTTCCCACTTGGTGCCGCGCCAGGCACAAAAATGGCCATATGGCTGGAGATGTGTGCCACGCGCAAAGAGCCAGCAGGGAAAACTATGCCTTGTTCTAAAGCTCTTTGGGAACCGCTTGCGTAGCCCCACAGACCTGGGGGTTGCGGGCTTTCCTGCTGCCTTCACCCTCAAAACCACCCTTTCCCTCTGGGCGCCGGGACAGACACAAAAATGGCCTATGGCTGGAGATGGGTCTCCGGCCCAAAGAGCCAGCAGGGAAAACTATGCCTTGTTCTAAAGCTCTTTGGGAACCGCTTGCTTAGCCGCACAGACCTGGGAGCTGCGGGCCTTCCTGCTGACTTCAGCCTCGACACCACGCTTTCCCACTGGGCACCGCGCCAGGCACAAAAATGGCCTATGGCTGGACATGGGTCTCCCGCCCAAAGAGCCAGCAGGGAAAACTATGCCTTGTTCTAAAGCTCTTTGGGAACCGCTTGCGTAGCCGCACAGACCTGGGGGCTGCGGGCTTTCCTGCTGCCTTCAGCCTCGACACCAGCCTTTCCCACTTGGCGTCGCGCCATGCACAAAAATGGACATATGGATGGAGATGGGTCCCCCGCCCAAGGAGCCAGCAGGGAAAACTGTGCCTTGTTCTAAAGCTCTTTGGGAACCGCTTGCGTAGCCCCACAGACCTGGGGGCTGCAGGCTTTCCTGCTAGCTTCAGCCTCGACACCACCCTTTCCCACTTGGTGCCACGCCATGCACAAAAATGGCCATTCGGCAGGCAATGGGTCTCCCGCCCAAGGAGCCAGCAGGGAAAACTATGCCTTGTTCTAAAGCTCTTTGGGAACCGCTTGCGTAGCCCCACAGACCTGGGGGCTGCAGGCTTTCCTGCTGCCTTCAGCCTCAAAGCCACCCTTTCCCACTTGGTGCCGCGCCAGGCCCAAAAATGGCCATATGGCTGGAGATGTGTGCCACGCGCAAAGAGCCATCAGGGAAAACTATGCCTTGTTCTAAAGGTCTTTGGGAACCGCTTGCGTAGCCCCACAGACCTGGGGGCTGCGGGCTTTCCTGCTGCCTTCAGCCTCGACACCAGCCTTTCCCACTTGGCGCCGCGCCAAGCACAAAAATGGACATATGGATGGAGATGGGTCCCCCGCCCAAGGAGCCAGCAGGGAAAACTGTGCCTTGTTCTAAAGCTCTTTGGGAACCGCTTGCGTAGCCCCACAGACCTGGGGGCTGCAGGCTTTCCTGCTAGCTTCAGCCTCGACACCACCCTTTCCCACTTGGTGCCACGCCAGGCACAAAAATGGCCATACGGCAGGCAATGGGTCCCCCGCCCAAGGAGCCAGCAGGGAAAACTATGCCTTGTTCTAAAGCTCTTTGGGAACCGCTTGCGTAGCCCCACAGACCTGGGGGCTGCGGGCTTTGCTGCTGCCTTCAGCATCAAAGCCACCCTTTCCCACTTGGCGCCGCGCCATGCACAAAAATGGCCATACGGCTGGAGATGGGTCCCCCGCCCAAGGAGCCAGCAGGGAAAACTATGCCTTGTTCTAAAGCTCTTTGGGAACCGCTTGCGTAGCACCACAGAGCTGGAGGCTGTGGGCTTGCGTGCTGCCTCGGCCTCAAAACCACCCTTTCCCTCTGGGCGCCGCGCCAGGCACAAAAATGGCATATGGCTGGAGATGGGTCCCATGCCCAAGGAGCCATCAGGGAAAACTATGCCTTAGTCTGAAGCTCTTTGGGAACCGCTTGCGTAGCCCCACAGACCTGGGGGCTGAGGGCTTTCCTGCTGCCTTCAGCCTCGACACCAACCTTTCCCACTTGTCGCCGCGCCAGGCACAAAAATGGCCATACGGCTGGAGGTTGGTACCCTGCCCAAGGAGCCAGCAGGGAAAACTATGCCTTGTTCTAAAGCTTTTTGGGAACCACTTGTGTAGCCCCACAGACTTGGGGGCTGCGGGCTTTCCTGCTGCCTTCAGCCTTGACACCACCCTTTCCCACTTGGCGCCGCGCTAGGCAGAAAAATGGCCATACGGCTGGAGATGGGTCTCCCGCCCAAAGAGCCAGCAGGGAAAACTATGCCTTGTTCTAAAGCTCTTTGGGAACCACTTGCCTAGCCCCACAGACCTGGGGGTTGCGGGCTTTCCTGCTGCCTTCAGCCTCGACACCACCCTTTCCCACTTGGCGCCACGCCATGCACAAAAATGGCCATACGGCTGGGGATGGGTCCCCCGCCCAAGGAGCCAGCAGGGAAAACTATGCCTTGTTCTAAAGCTCTTTAGGAACTGCTTGCGTAGCCCCACAGACCTGGGGGCCTGCAGGCTTTCCTGCTGCCTTCAGCCTCGACACCACCCTTTCCCACTTGGTGCCGCGCCAGGCACAAAAATGGCCATATGGCTGGAGATGGGTCTCCCGCCCAAGGAGCCAGCAGGGAAAACTATGCCTTGTTCTAAAGCTCTTTGGGAACCGCTTGCTTAGCCCCACAGAGCTAGAGGCTGTGGGCTTGCGTGCTGCCTCAGCCTCAAAACCACCCTTTCCCACTTGGCGCCGCGCCAGGCACAAAAATGGCATATGGTGGAGATGGGTCCCATGCCCAAGGAGCCATCAGGGAAAACTATGCCTTGTTCTAAAGCTCTTTGGGAACCGCTTGCGTAGCCCCACAGACCTGTGGGCTGCAGGCTTTCCTGCTGCCTTCAGCCTCAAAGCCACCCTTTCACTCTGGGCGCCGGGCCAGGCACAAAAATGGCCATATGGTTGGAGATGGGTCCCCCGCCCAAGGAGCCAGCAGGGAAAATTATGCCTTGTTCTAAAGCTCTTTGGGAACCGCTTGCGTAGCCCCACAGACCTGGGGGCTGCAGGCGTTCCTGCTAGCTTCAGCCTCGACACCACCCTTTCCCACTTGGTGCCACGCCATGCACAAAAATGGCCATTCGGCAGGCAATGGGTCCCCCGCCCAAGGAGCCAGCAGGGAAAACTATGCCTTGTTCTAAAGCTCTTTGGGAACCGCTTGCGTAGCCCCACAGACCTGGGGGCTGCGGGCTTTGCTGCTGCCTTCAGCATCAAAGCCACCCTTTCCCACTTGGTGCCGCGCCAGGCCCAAAAATGGCCATATGGCTGGAGATGTGTGCCACGGCCAAAGAGCCAGCAGGGAAAACTATGCCTTGTTCTAAAGCTCTTTGGGAACCGCTTGCGTAGCCCCACAGACCTGGGGGCTGCGGGCTTTCCTGCTGCCTTCAGCCTCGACACCACCCTTTCCCACTTGGCGCCGCGCCAAGCACAAAATTGGACATATGGCTGGAGATGGGTCCCCCGCCCAAACAGCCAGGAGGGAAAACTGTGCCTTGTTCTAAAGCTCTTTGGGAACCGCTTGTGTAGCCCCACAGACCTGGGGGCTGCGGGCTTTGCTGCTGCCTTCAGCCTCGACACCAGCCTTTCCCACTTCGCGTCGCGCCAGGCACAAAAATGGACATATGGATGGAGATGGATCCCCCGCCCAAACAGCCAGCAGGGAAAACTATGCCTTGTTCTAAAGCTCTTTGGGAACCGCTTGCGTAGCCCCACAGACCTGGGGGCTGCGGACTTTCCTGCTGCCTTCAGCCTCGACACCACCCTTTCCCACTTGGCGCCGGGACAGGCTCAAAAATGGCCATACGGCAGGCAATGGGTCTCCCGCCCAAAGAGCCAGCAGGGAAAACTATGCCTTGTTCTAAAGCTCTTTGGGAACCGCGTGCGTAGCCCCACAGACCTGGGGGCTGCGGGCTTTCCTGCTGCCTTCAGCCTCAAAACCACCCTTTCCCACTTGGCGCCGCGCCAGGCACAAAAATGGCCATAAGGCTGGAGATTGGTACCCTGCCCAAGGAGCCAGCAGGGAAAACTATGCCTTGTTCTAAAGCTCTTTGGGAACCGCTTGCGTAGCCCCACAGACCTGGGGGCTGCGGACTTTCCGGCTGCCTTCAGCCTCGACACCACCCTTTCCCACTTGGCGCCGCGCCAGGCACAAAAATGGCCATACGGCTGGAGGTTGGTACCCTGCCCAAAGAGCCAGCAGGGAAAACTATGCCTTGTTCTAAAGCTCTTTGGGAACCGCTTGTGTAGCACCACAGACTTGGGGGCTGCGGGCTTTCCTGCTGCCTTCAGCCTCAAATCCACCCTTTCCCACTTGGCGCCGCGCCAGGCACAAAAATCGCCATACGGCTGGAGATGGGTCTCCCGCCCAAGGAGCCAGCAGGGAAAACTATGCCTTGTTCCAAAGCTCTTTGGGAACCGCTTGCGTACCCCACAGAGCTGGAGGCTGTGGGCTTGCGTGCTGCCTCAGCCTCAAAACCACCCTTTCCCTCTGGGCGCCGCGCCAGGCACAAAAATGGCATATGGCTGGAGATGGGTCCCATGCCCAAGGAGCCATCAGGGAAAACTATGCCTTAGTCTGAAGCTCTTTGGGAACCGCTTGCGTAGCCCCACAGACCTGGGGGCTGAGGGCTTTCCTGCTGCCTTCAGCCTCGACACCACCCTTTCCCACTTGGCGCCGCGCCAGGCACAATAATGGCCATACGGCTGGAGGTTGGTACCCTGCCCAAGCAGCCAGCAGGGAAAACTATGCCTTGTTCTAAAGCTCTTTGGGAACCACTTGTGTAGCCCCACAGACTTGGGGGCTGCGGGCTTTCCTGCTGCCTTCAGCCTCGACACCACCCTTTCCCACTTGGCGCCGCGCTAGGCAGAAAAATGGCCATACGGCAGGCAATGGGTCCCCCGCCCAAAGAGCCAGCAGGGAAAACTATGCCTTGTTCTAAAGCTCTTTGGGAACCGCTTGCGTAGCCTCACAGACCTGGGGGCTGCGGGCTTTCCTGCTGACTTCAGCCTCAAAGCCACCCTTTCCCACTTGGCGCCGCGCCATGCACAAAAATGGCCATACGGCTGGAGATGGGTCCCCCGCCCAAGGAGCCAGCAGGGAAAACTATGCCTTGTTCTAAAGCTCTTTGGGAACCGCTTGCGTAGCCCCACAGACCTGGGGGCTGCAGGCTTTCCTGCTGCCTTCAGCCTCGACACCACGCTTTCCCACTGGGCACCGCGCCAGGCACAAAAATGGCCATACGGTTGGAGATGGGTCCCCCACCCAAACAGCCAGCAGGGAAAACTATGCCTTGTTCTAAAGCTCTTTGGGAACCGCTTGCGTAGCCCCACAGACCTGGAGGCTGCGGGCTTTCCTACTGCCTTCCGCCTCAAAAAAACCCTTTCCCTCTGGGCGCCGGGACAGACACAAAAATGGCCTATGGCTGGAGATGGGTCTCCCGCCCAAAGAGCCAGCAGGGAAAACTATGCCTTGTTCTAAAGCTCTTTGGGAACCGCTTGCGTAGCCCCACAGACTTGGGGGCTGCGGGCTTTCCTGCTGCCTTCAGCCTCGACACCAGATTTTCCCACTTGGCGTCGCGCCAAGCACAAAAATGGACATATGGATGGAGATGGATCCCCCGCCCAAACAGCCAGCAGGGAAAATTGTGCCTTGTTCTAAGGCTCTTTGGGAACCGCTTGCGTAGCCCCACAGACCTGGGGGCTGCAGGCTTTCCTGCTGCCTTCAGCCTCAAAGCCACCCTTTCCCACTTGCTGCCGCGCCAGGCACAAAAATGGCCATATGGCTGGAGATGTGTGCCACGCCCAAAGAGCCAGCAGGGAAAACTATGCCTTGTTCTAAAGCTCTTTGGGAACCGCTTGCGTAGCCCCACAGACCTGGGGGCTGCGGGCTTTCCTGCTGCCTTCAGCCTCGACACCAGACTTTCCCACTTGGCGCCGCGCCAAGCACAAAAATGGACATATGGCTGGAGATGGGTCCCCCGCCCAAACAGCCAGGAGGGAAAACTATGCCTTGTTCCAAGGCTCTTTAGGAACCGCTTGCGTAGCCCCACAGACCTGGGGGCTGCGGGCTTTGCTGCTGCCTTCAGCCTCGACAACACCCTTTCCCACTTGTCACCGCGCCAGGCACAAAAATGGCCATACGGCTGGAGATGGGTCCCCCGCCCAAAGAGCCAGCAGGGAAAACTATGCCTTGTTCTAAAGCTCTTTGGGAACCGCTTGAATTGTCCCACAGACCTGGGGGCTGCAGGCTTTCCTGCTGCCTTCACCCTCAAAACCACCCTTTCCCTCTGGGCGCCGGGACAGACACAAAAATGGCCTATGGCTGGAGATGGGTCTCCGGCCCAAAGAGCCAGCAGGGAAAACTATGCCTTGTTCTAAAGCTCTTTGGGAACCGCTTGCGTAGCCGCACAGACCTGGGGGCTGCGGGCCTTCCTGCTGACTTCAGCCTCAACACCACGCTTTCCCACTGGGCACCGCGCCAGGCAGAAAAATGGCCTATGGCTGGAGAGGGGTCTCCCGCCCAAAGAGCCAGCAGGGAAAACTATGCCTTGTTCTAAAGCTCTTTGGGAACCGCTTGCGTAGCCGCACAGACCTGGGGGCTGAGGGCTTTCCTGCTGCCTTCAGCCTCGACACCAGCCTTTCCCACTTGGCGTCGTGCCAAGCACAAAAATGGACATATGGATGGAGGTGGGTCCCCCGCCCAAGGAGCCAGCAGGGAAAACTGTGCCTTGTTCTAAAGCTCTTTGGGAACCGCTTGCTTAGCCCCACAGACCTGGGGGCTGCAGGCTTTCCTGCTAGCTTCAGCCTCGACACCACCCTTTCCCACTTGGTGCCACGCCATGCACAAAAATGGCCATACGGCAGGCAATGGGTCCCCCGACCAAGGAGCCAGCAGGGAAAACTATGCCTTGTTCTAAAGCTCTTTGGGAACCGCTTGCGTAGCCCCACAGACCTAGGGGCTGCGGGCTTTCCTGCTGCCTTCAGCATCAAAGCCACCCTTTCCCACTTGGCGCCGCGCCATGCACAAAAATGGCCATACGGCTGGAGATGGGTCCCCCGCCCAAGGAGCCAGCAGGGAAAACTATGCCTTGTTCTAAAGCTCTTTGGGAACCGCTTGCGTAGCCCCACAGACCTGGGGGCTGCAGGCTTTCCTGCTGCCTTCAGCCTCGACACCACGCTTTCCCACTGGGCACCGCGCCAGGAGCAAAAATGGCCATACGGCTGGAGATGGGTCTCCCGCCCAAAGAGCCAGCAGGGAAAATTATGCCTTGTTCTAAGGCTCTTTGGGAACCGCTTGCGTAGCCCCACAGACCTGGGGGCTGCGGGCTTTCCTGCTGCCTTCAGCCTCAAATCCACCCTTTCCCACTTGGCGCCGCACCATGCACAAAAATGGCCATACGGCTGGAGATGGGTCCCCCGCCCAAGGAGCCAGCAGGGAAAACTATGCCTTGTTCTAAAGCTCTTTGGGAACCGCTTGCGTAGCCCCACAGACCTGGGGGCTGCAGGCTTTCCTGCTGCCTTCAGCCTCGACACCACCCTTTCCCACTTGGTGCCGCGCCAGGCACAAAAATGGCCATATGGCTGGAGAGGTGTGCCACGCGCAAAGAGCCAGCAGGGAAAACTATGCCTTGTTCTAAAGCTCTTTGGGAACCGCTTGCGTAGCCCCACAGACCTGGGGGTTGCGGGCTTTCCTGCTAGCTTCAGCCTCGACACCACCCTTTCCCACTTGGTGCCACACCAGGCACAAAAATGGCCATACGGCAGGCAATGGGTCCCCCGCCCAAAGAGCCATCAGGGAAAACTATGCCTTGTTCTAAAGCTCTTTGGGAACCGCTTGCGTAGCCCCACAGACCTGGGGGCTGCAGGCTTTCCTGCTGCCTTCAGCCTCGACACCACGCTTTCCCACTGGGCACCGCGCCAGGCACAAAAAGGGCCATACGGTTGGAGATGGGTCCCCCACCCAAGGAGCCAGCAGGGAAAACTATGCCTTGTTCTAAAGCTCTTTGGGAACCGCTTGCGTAGCCCCACAGACCTGGGGGCTGCAGGCTTTCCTGCTGCCTTCAGCCTCGACACCACCTTTCCCACTTGGTGACGCGCCAGGCCCAAAAATGGCCATATGGCTGGAGATGTGTGCCACGCGCAAAGAGTCAGCAGGGAAAACTATGCCTTGTTCTAAAGCTCTTTGGGAACCGCTTGCGTAGCCCCACAGACCTGGGGGCTGCGGGCTTTCCTGCTGCCTTCAGCCTCGACACCAGCCTTTCCCACTTGGCGCCGCGCCAAGCACAAAAATGGACATATGGATGGAGATGGATCCCCCGCCCAAACAGCCAGGAGGGAAAACTGTGCCTTGTTCTAAAGCTCTTTGGGAACCGCTTGCGTAGCCCCACAGACCTGTGGGCTGCAGGCTTTCCTGCTAGCTTCAGCCTCAAAACCACCCTTTCCCACTTGGTGCCACGCCAGGCACAAAAATGGCCATATGGCAGGCAATGGGTCCCCCGACCAAGGAGCCAGCAGGGAAAACTATGCCTTGTTCTAAAGCTCTTTGGGAACCGCTTGTGTAGCCCCACAGACCTGGGGGCTGCGGGCTTTGCTGCTGTCTTCAGCCTCGACAACACCCTTTCCCACTTGGCGACGCGCCATGCACAAAAATCGCCATACGGTTGGAGATGGGTGCCACGCCCAAGGAGTCAGCAGGGAAAACTATGCCTTGTTCTAAGGTTCTTTGGGAACCGCTTGCGTAGCCCAACAGACCTGGGGGCTGCGGGCTTTCCTGCTGCCTTCAGCCTCAAAACCACCCTTTCCCACTTGGCGCCGCACCATGCACAAAAATGGCCATACGGTTGGAGATGGGTCCCCTGCCCAAGGAGCCAGCAGGTAAAACTATGCCTTGTTCTAAAGCTCTTTGGGAACCGCTTGCGTAGCCCCACAGACCTGGGGGCTGCGGGCTTTCCTGCTGCCTTCAGCCTCAAAACCACCCTTTCCCACTTGGCGCCGTGCCAGGCACAAAAAAGGCCTATGGCTGGAGATGGGTCCCCCGCCCAAGGAGCCAGCAGGGAAAATTATGCCTTGTTCTAAATGTCTTTGGGAACCGCTTGCGTAGCCCCACAGACCTGGGGGCTGCGGGCCTTTCTGCTGCCTTCAGCCTCGACACCACCCTTTCAAACTTGGCGCCGCGCCAGGCCCAAAAATGGCCATACCGCGGCAATGGGTCTCCCGCCCAAAGAGCCAGCAGGGAAAACTATGCCTTGTTCTAAAGCTCTTTGGGAACCGCTTGCGTAGCCCCACAGACCTGGGGGCTGCGGGCTTTCCTGCTGCCTTCAGCCTCGACACCACGCTTTCCCACTGGGCACCACGCCAGGCACAATAATGGCCATACGGCTGGAGATGGGTCTCCCGCCCAAGGAGCCAGCAGGGAAAACTATGCCTTGTTCCAAAGCTCTTTGGGAACCGCTTTCGTAGCCCCACAGAGCTGGAGGCTGTGGGCTTGCATGCTGCCTCAGCCTCAAAACCACCCTTTCCCTCTGGGCGCCGCGCCAGGCACAAAAATGGCATATGGCTGGAGATGGGTCCCATGCCCAAGGAGCCATCAGGGAAAACTATGCCTTAGTCTGAAGCTCTTTGGGAACCGCTTGCGTAGCCCCACAGACCTGGGGGCTGCGGGCTTTGCTGCTGCCTTCAGCCTCGACAACACCCTTTCCCACTTGTCACCGCGCCAGGCACAAAAAAGGCCATACGGCTGGAGATGGGTCCCCCGCCCAAAGAGCCAGCAGGGAAAACTATGCCTTGTTCTAAAGCTCTTTGGGAACCGCTTGAATTGTCCCACAGACCTGGGGGCTGCAGGCTTTCCTGCTGCCTTCACCCTCAAAACCACCCTTTCCCTCTGGGCGCCGGGACAGACACAAAAATGGCCTATGGCTGGAGATGGGTCTCCGGCCCAAAGAGCCAGCAGGGAAAACTATGCCTTGTTCTAAAGCTCTTTGGGAACCGCTTGCGTAGCCCCACAGACCTGGGGGCTGCGGGCCTTCCTGCTGACTTCAGCCTCAACACCACGCTTTCCCACTGGGCACCGCGCCAGGCACAAAAATGGCCTATGGCTGGAGAGGGGTCTCCCGCCCAAAGAGCCAGCAGGGAAAACTATGCCTTGTTCTAAAGCTCTTTGGGAACCGCTTGCGTAGCCGCACAGACCTGGGGGCTGAGGGCTTTCCTGCTGCCTTCAGCCTCGACACCAGCCTTTCCCACTTGGCGTCGCGCCAAGCACAAAAATGGACATATGGATGGAGGTGGGTCCCCCGCCCAAGGAGCCAGCAGGGAAAACTGTGCCTTGTTCTAAAGCTCTTTGGGAACCGCTTGCGTAGCCCCACAGACCTGGGGGCTGCAGGCTTTCCTGCTAGCTTCAGCCTCGACACCACCCTTTCCCACTTGGTGCCACGCCATGCACAAAAATGGCCATACGGCAGGCAATGGGTCCCCCGCCCAAGGAGCCAGCAGGGAAAACTATGCCTTGTTCTAAAGCTCTTTGGGAACCGCTTGCGTAGCCCCACAGACCTGGGGGCTGCGGGCTTTGCTGCTGCCTTCAGCATCAAAGCCACCCTTTCCCACTTGGCGCCGCACCATGCACAAAAATGGCCATACGGCTGGAGATGGGTCCCCCGCCCAAGGAGCCAGCAGGGAAAACTATGCCTTGTTCTAAAGCTCTTTGGGAACCGCTTGCGTAGCCCCACAGACCTGGGGGCTGCAGGCTTTCCTGCTGCCTTCAGCCTCGACACCACGCTTTCCCACTGGGCACCGCGCCAGGCACAAAAATGGCCATACGGCTGGAGATGGGTCTCCCGCCCAAAGAGCCAGCAGGGAAAATTATGCCTTGTTCTAAAGCTCTTTGGGAACCGCTTGCGTAGCCCCACAGACCTGGGGGTTGCGGGCTTTCCTGCTAGCTTCAGCCTCGACACCACCCTTTCCCACTTGGTGCCACACCAGGCACAAAAATGGCCATACGGCAGGCAATGGGTCCCCCGCCCAAAGAGCCAGCAGGGAAAACTATGCCTTGTTCTAAAGCTCTTTGGGAACCGCTTGCGTAGCCCCACAGACCTGGGGGCTGCGGGCTTTCCTGCTGACTTCAGCCTCAAAGCCACCCTTTCCCACTTGGCGCCGCGCCATGCACAAAAATGGCCATACGGCTGGAGATGGGTCCCCCGCCCAAGGAGCCATCAGGGAAAACTATGCCTTGTTCTAAAGCTCTTTGGGAACCGCTTGCGTAGCCCCACAGACCTGGGGGCTGCAGGCTTTCCTGCTGCCTTCAGCCTCGACACCACGCTTTCCCACTGGGCACCGCGCCAGGCACAAAAGGGCCATACGGTTGGAGATGGGTCCCCCGCCCAAACAGCCAGCAGGGAAAACTATGCCTTGTTCTAAAGGTCTTTGGGAACCGCTTGCGTAGCCCCACAGACCTGGGGGCTGCGGGCTTTCCTGCTGCCTTCAGCCTCGACACCAGCCTTTCCCACTTGGCGCCGCGCCAAGCACAAAAATGGACATATGGATGGAGATGGATCCCCCGACCAAACAGCCAGGAGGGAAAACTGTGCCTTGTTCTAAAGCTCTTTGGGAACCGCTTGCGTAGCCCCACAGACCTGGGGGCTGCAGGCTTTCCTGCTAGCTTCAGCCTCAAAACCACCCTTTCCCACTTGGCGCCGTGCCAGGCACAAAAAAGGCCTATGGCTGGAGATGGGTCCCCCGCCCAAGGAGCCAGCAGGGAAAATTATGCCTTGTTCTAAATGTCTTTGGGAACCACTTGCGTAGCCGCACAGACCTGGGGGCTGCGGGCTTTGCTGCTGCCTTCAGCCTCGACACCACCCTTTCCCACTTGGCGCCGCGCCAGGCACAATAATGGCCATACGGCTGGAGATGGGCCCCATGCCCAAAGAGCCAGCAGGGAAAACTATGCCTTGTTCTAAAGGTCTTTGGGAACCGCTTGCGTAGCCCCACAGACCTGGGGGCTGCAGGCTTTCCTGCTGCCTTCAGCCTCGACACCACCCTTTCCCACTTGGCGCCGCGCCAGGCACAAAAATGGCCATACCGCGGCAATGGGTCTCCCGCCCAAAGAGCCAGCAGGGAAAACTATGCCTTGTTCTAAACCTCTTTGGGAACCGCTTGCGTAGCCCCACAGACCTGGGGGCTGCGGGCTTTCCTGCTGCCTTCAGCCTCGACACCACGCTTTCCCACTGGGCACCACGCCAGGCACAATAATGGCCATACGGCTGGAGATGGGTCTCCCGCCCAAGGAGCCAGCAGGGAAAACTATGCCTTGTTCCAAAGCTCTTTGGGAACCGCTTGCGTAGCCCCACAGAGCTGGAGGCTGTGGGCTTGCGTGCTGCCTCAGCCTCAAAACCACCCTTTCCCTCTGGGCGCCGCGCCAGGCACAAAAATGGCATATGGCTGGAGATGGGTCCAATGCCCAAGGAGCCATCAGGGAAAACTATGCCTTAGTCTGAAGCTCTTTGGGAACCGCTTGCGTAGCCCCACAGACCTGGGGTCTGAGGGATTTCCTGCTGCCTTCAGCCTCCACACCACCCTTTCCCACTTGGCGCCGCGCCAGGCACAAAAATGGCCATACGGCTGGAGGTTGGTACCCTGCCCAAGGAGCCAGCAGGGAAAACTATGCCTTGTTCTAAAGCTCTTTGGGAACCACTTATGTAGCCCCACAGACCTGGGGGCTGCGGGCTTTCCTGATGCCTTCAGCCTCGACACCACCCTTTCCCACTTGGCGCCGCGCTAGGCAGAAAAATGGCCATACGGCAGGCAATGGGTCCCCCGCCCAAAGAGCCAGCAGGGAAAACTATGCCTTGTTCTAAAGCTCTTTGGGAACCGCTTGCGTAGCCTCACAGACCTGGGGGCTGCGGGCTTTGCTGCTGACTTCAGCCTCTAAGCCACCCTTTCCCACTTGGCGCCGCGCCATGCACAAAAATGGCCATACGGCTGGAGATGGGTCCCCCGCCCAAACAACCAGCAGGGAAAACTGTGCCTTGTTCTAAAGCTCTTTGGGAACCGCTTGCGTAGCCCCACAGACCTGGGGGCTGCGGGCTTTCCTGCTGCCTTCAGCCTCGACACCACCCTTTCCCACTTGGCGCCGCGCCAAGCACAAAAATGGACATATGGATGGAGATGGGTCCCCCGCCCAAAGAGCCAGCAGGGAAAACTATGCCTTGTTCTAAAGCTCTTTGGGAACCGCTTGTGTAGCACCACAGACTTGGGGGCTGCGGGCTTTCCTGCTGCCTTCAGCCTCAAATCCACCCTTTCCCACTTGGCGCCGCGCCAGGCACAAAAATCGCCATACGGCTGGAGATGGGTCTCCCGCCCAAGGAGCCAGCAGGGAAAACTATGCCTTGTTCCAAAGCTCTTTGGGAACCGCTTGCGTACCCCACAGAGCTGGAGGCTGTGGGCTTGCGTGCTGCCTCAGCCTCAAAACCACCCTTTCCCTCTGGGCGCCGCGCCAGGCACAAAAATGGCATATGGCTGGAGATGGGTCCCATGCCCAAGGAGCCATCAGGGAAAACTATGCCTTAGTCTGAAGCTCTTTGGGAACCGCTTGCGTAGCCCCACAGACCTGGGGGCTGAGGGCTTTCCTGCTGCCTTCAGCCTCGACACCACCCTTTCCCACTTGGCGCCGCGCCAGGCACAAAAATGGCCATACGGCTGGAGGTTGGTACCCTGCCCAAGCAGCCAGCAGGGAAAACTATGCCTTGTTCTAAAGCTCTTTGGGAACCACTTGTGTAGCCCCACAGACCTGGGGGCTGCGGGCTTTCCTGCTGCCTTCAGCCTCGACACCACCCTTTCCCACTTGGCGCCGCGCTAGGCAGAAAAATGGCCATACGGCAGGCAATGGGTCCCCCGCCCAAAGAGCCAGCAGGGAAAACTATGCCTTGTTCTAAAGCTCTTTGGGAACCGCTTGCGTAGCCTCACAGACCTGGGGGCTGCGGGCTTTCCTGCTGACTTCAGCCTCTAAGCCACCCTTTCCCACTTGGCGCCGCGCCATGCACAAAAATAGCCATACGGCTGGAGAGGGGTCCCCCGCCCAAGGAGCCAGCAGGGAAAACTATGCCTTGTTCTAAAGCTCTTTGGGAACCGCTTGCGTAGCCCCACAGACCTGGGGGCTGCAGGCTTTACTGCTGCCTTCAGCCTCGACACCACGCTTTCCCACTGGGCAATGCGCCAGGCACAAAAATGGCCATACGGTTGGAGATGGGTCCCCCACCCAAACAGCCAGCAGGGAAAACTATGCCTTGTTCTAAAGCTCTTTGGGAACCTCTTGCGTAGCCCCACAGACCTGGAGGCTGCGGGCTTTCCTACTGCCTTCCGCCTCAAAAAAACCATTTCCCTCTCGGCGCCGGGACAGACACAAAAATGGCCTATGGCTGGAGATGGGTCTCCCGCCCAAAGAGCCAGCAGGGAAAACTATGCCTTGTTCTAAAGCTCTTTGGGAACCGCTTGCGTAGCCGCACAGACCTGGGAGCTGCGGGCCTTCCTGCTGACTTCAGCCTCGACACCACCCTTTCCCACTGGGCACCGCGCCAGGCACAATAATGGCCATACGGCCGGAGATGGGTCTCCCGCCCAAAGAGCCAGCAGGGAAAACTATGCCTTGTTCTAAAGCTCTTTGGGAACCGCTTGCGTAGCCGCACAGACCTGGGGGCTGCGGGCTTTCCTGCTGCCTTCAGCCTCGACACCACCCTTTCCCACTTGGCGCCGCGCCAGGCACAATAATGGCCATACAGCTGGAGATGGGTCTCCCGCCCAAAGAGCCAGCAGGGAAAATTATGCCTTGTTCTAAAGCTCTTTGGGAACCGCTTGCGTAGCCGCACAGACTTGGGGCCTGCGGGCTTTCCTGCTGCCTTCAGCCTCGACACCAGCTTTTCCCACTTGGCGTCGCGCCAAGCACAAAAATGGACATATGGATGGAGATGGATCCCCCGCCCAAACAGCCAGCAGGGAAAATTGTGCCTTGTTCTAAGGCTCTTTGGGAACCGCTTGCGTAGCCCCACAGACCTGGGGGCTGCAGGCTTTCATGCTGCCTTCAGCCTCAAAGCCACCCTTTCCCACTTGCTGCCGCGCCAGGCACAAAAATGGCCATATGGCTGGAGATGTGTGCCACGCCCAAAGAGCCATCAGGGAAAACTATGCCTTGTTCTAAAGCTCTTTGGGAACCGCTTGCGTAGCCCCACAGACCTGGGGGCTGCGGGCTTTCCTGCTGCCTTCAGCCTCGACACCAGACTTTCCCACTTGGCGCCGCGCCAGGCACAAAAATGGACATATGGCTGGAGATGGGTCCCCGGCC
Source organism: Rissa tridactyla (assembly GCF_028500815.1). NCBI lineage: Eukaryota > Metazoa > Chordata > Aves > Charadriiformes > Laridae > Rissa > Rissa tridactyla. Next base: position 75,551 of record NW_026529487.1, on the reverse strand, counting down.
CAAACAGCCAGGAGGGAAAACTATGCCTTGTTCCAAGGCTCTTTAGGAACCGCTTGCGTAGCCCCACAGACCTGGGGGCTGCGGGCTTTGCTGCTGCCTTCAGCCTCGACAACACCCTTTCCCACTTGTCAACGCGCCAGGCACAAAAATGGCCATACGGCTGGAGATGGGTCCCCCGCCCAAAGAGCCAGCAGGGAAAACTATGCCTTGTTCTAAAGCTCTTTGGGAACCGCTTGAATTGTCCCACAGACCTGGGGGCTGCAGGCTTTCCTGCTGCCTTCACCCTCAAAACCACCCTTTCCCTCTGGGCGCCGGGACAGACACAAAAATGGCCTATGGCTGGAGATGGGTCTCCGGCCCAAAGAGCCAGCAGGGAAAACTATGCCTTGTTCTAAAGCTCTTTGGGAACCGCTTGCGTAGCCGCACAGACCTGGGGGCTGCGGGCCTTCCTGCTGACTTCAGCCTCAACACCACGCTTTCCCACTGGGCACCGCGCCAGGCACAAAAATGGCCTATGGCTGGAGAGGGGTCTCCCGCCCAAAGAGCCAGCAGGGAAAACTATGCCTTGTTCTAAAGCTCTTTGGGAACCGCTTGCGTAGCCGCACAGACCTGGGGGCTGAGGGCTTTCCTGCTGCCTTCAGCCTCGACACCACCCTTTCCCACTTGGTGCCACGCCATGCACAAAAATGGCCATACGGCAGGCAATGTGTCCCCCGCCCAAGGAGCCAGCAGGGAAAACTATGCCTTGTTCTAAAGCTCTTTGGGAACCGCTTGCGTAGCCCCACAGACCTGGGGGCTGCGGGCTTTGCTGCTGCCTACAGCATCAAAGCCACCCTTTCCCACTTGGCGCCGCGCCATGCACAAAAATGGCCATACGGCTGGAGATGGGTCCCACGCCCAAGGAGCCAGCAGGGAAAACTATGCCTTGTTCTAAAGCTCTTTGGGAACCGCTTGCGTAGCCCCACAGACCTGGGGGCTGCAGGCTTTCCTGCTGCCTTCAGCCTCGACACCACGCTTTCCCACTGGGCACCGCGCCAGGCACAAAAATGGCCATACGGCTGGAGATGGGTCTCCCGCCCAAAGAGCCAGCAGGGAAAATTATGCCTTGTTCTAAGGCTCTTTGGGAACCGCTTGCGTAGCCCCACAGACCTGGGGGCTGCGGGCTTTCCTGCTGCCTTCAGCCTCAAATCCACCCTTTCCCACTTGGCGCCGCACCATGCACAAAAATGGCCATACGGTTGGAGATGGGTCCCCCGCCCAAGGAGCCAGCAGGGAAAACTATGCCTTGTTGTAAAGCTCTTTGGGAACCGCTTGCGTAGCCCCACAGACCTGGGGGCTGCAGGCTTTCCTGCTGCCTTCAGCCTCGACACCACCCTTTCCCACTTGGTGCCGCGCCAGGCACAAAAATGGCCATATGGCTGGAGATGTGTGCCACGCGCAAAGAGCCAGCAGGGAAAACTATGCCTTGTTCTAAAGCTCTTTGGGAACCGCTTGCGTAGCCCCACAAACCTGGGGGTTGCGGGCTTTCCTGCTAGCTTCAGCCTCGACACCACCCTTTCCCACTTGGTGCCACACCAGGCACAAAAATGGCCATATGGATGGAGATGGATCCCCCGACCAAACAGCCAGGAGGGAAAACTGTGCCTTGTTCTAAAGCTCTTTGGGAACCGCTTGCGTAGCCCCACAGACCTGTGGGCTGCAGGCTTTCCTGCTGCCTTCAGCCTCAAAACCACCCTTTCCCACTTGGCGCCGCACCATGCACAAAAATGGCCATACGGTTGGAGATGGGTCCCCTGCCCAAGGAGCCAGCAGGTAAAACTATGCCTTGTTCTAAAGCTCTTTGGGAACCGCTTGCGTAGCCCCACAGACCTGGGGGCTGCGGGCTTTCCTGCTGCCTTCAGCCTCAAAACCACCCTTTCCCACTTGGCGCCGTGCCAGGCACAAAAAAGGCCTATGGCTGGAGATGGGTCCCCCGCCCAAGGAGCCAGCAGGGAAAATTATGCCTTGTTCTAAATGTCTTTGGGAACCGCTTGCGTAGCCCCACAGACCTGGGGGCTGCAGGCTTTCCTGCTGCCTTCAGCCTCGACACCACCCTTTCCCACTTGGCGCCGCGCCAGGCACAAAAATGGCCATACCGCGGCAATGGGTCTCCCGCCCAAAGAGCCAGCAGGGAAAACTATGCCTTGTTCTAAACCTCTTTGGGAACCGCTTGCGTAGCCCCACAGACCTGGGGGCTGCGGGCTTTCCTGCTGCCTTCAGCCTCGACACCACGCTTTCCCACTGGGCACCACGCCAGGCACAATAATGGCCATACGGCTGGAGATGGGTCTCCCGCCCAAGGAGCCAGCAGGGAAAACTATGCCTTGTTCCAAAGCTCTTTGGGAACCGCTGCGTAGCCCCACAGACCTGGGGGCTGCAGGCTTTCCTGCTGCCTTCAGCCTCGACACCACCCTTTCCCACTTGGTGCCGCGCCAGGCACAAAAATGGCCATATGGCTGGAGATGTGTGCCACGCGCAAAGAGCCAGCAGGGAAAACTATGCCTTGTTCTAAAGCTCTTTGGGAACCGCTTGCGTAGCCCCACAGACCTGGGGGTTGCGGGCTTTCCTGCTAGCTTCAGCCTCGACACCACCCTTTCCCACTTGGTGCCACACCAGGCACAAAAATGGCCATACGGCAGGCAATGGGTCCCCCGCCCAAAGAGCCATCAGGGAAAACTATGCCTTGTTCTAAAGCTCTTTGGGAACCGCTTGCGTAGCCCCACAGACCTGGGGGCTGCAGGCTTTCCTGCTGCCTTCAGCCTCGACACCACGCTTTCCCACTGGGCACCGCGCCAGGCACAAAAATGGCCATACGGCTGGAGATGGGTCTCCCGCCCAAACAGCCAGCAGGGAAAATTATGCCTTGTTCTAAGGCTCTTTGGGAACCGCTTGCGTAGCCCCACAGACCTGGGGGCTGCGGGCTTTCCTGCTGCCTTCAGCCTCAAATCCACCCTTTCCCACTTGGCGCCGCACCATGCACAAAAATGGCCATACGGTTGGAGATGGGTCCCCCGCCCAAGGAGCCAGCAGGGAAAACTATGCCTTGTTGTAAAGCTCTTTGGGAACCGCTTGCGTAGCCCCACAGACCTGGGGGCTGCAGGCTTTCCTGCTGCCTTCAGCCTCGACACCACCCTTTCCCACTTGGTGCCGCGCCAGGCACAAAAATGGCCATATGGCTGGAGATGTGTGCCACGCGCAAAGAGCCAGCAGGGAAAACTATGCCTTGTTCTAAAGCTCTTTGGGAACCGCTTGCGTAGCCCCACAGACCTGGGGGTTGCGGGCTTTCCTGCTAGCTTCAGCCTCGACACCACCCTTTCCCACTTGGTGCCACACCAGGCACAAAAATGGCCATACGGCAGGCAATGGGTCCCCCGCCCAAAGAGCCATCAGGGAAAACTATGCCTTGTTCTAAAGCTCTTTGGGAACCGCTTGCGTAGCCTCACAGACCTGGGGGCTGCGGGCTTTGCTGCTGACTTCAGCCTCAAAGCCACCCTTTCCCACTTGGCGCCGCGCTAGACACAAAAATGGCCATACGGCTGGAGATGGGTCCCCCGCCCAAGGAGCCAGCAGGGAAAACTATGCCTTGTTCTAAAGCTCTTTGGGAACCGCTTGCGTAGCCCCACAGACCTGGGGGCTGCAGGCTTTCCTGCTGCCTTCAGCCTCGACACCACCTTTCCCACTTGGTGACGCGCCAGGCCCAAAAATGGCCATATGGCTGGAGATGTGTGCCACGCGCAAAGAGTCAGCAGGGAAAACTATGCCTTGTTCTAAAGCTCTTTGGGAACCGCTTGCGTAGCCCCACAGACCTGGGGGCTGCGGGCTTTCCTGCTGCCTTCAGCCTCGACACCAGCCTTTCCCACTTGGCGCCGCGCCAAGCACAAAAATGGACATATGGATGGAGATGGATCCCCCGACCAAACAGCCAGGAGGGAAAACTGTGCCTTGTTCTAAAGCTCTTTGGGAACCGCTTGCGTAGCCCCACAGACCTGGGGGCTGCAGGCTTTCCTGCTGCCTTCAGCCTCAAAACCACCCTTTCCCACTTGGCGCCGCACCATGCACAAAAATGGCCATACGGTTGGAGATGGGTCCCCTGCCCAAGGAGCCAGCAGGTAAAACTATGCCTTGTTCTAAAGCTCTTTGGGAACCGCTTGCGTAGCCCCACAGACCTGGGGGCTGCGGGCTTTCCTGCTGCCTTCAGCCTCAAAACCACCCTTTCCCACTTGGCGCCGTGCCAGGCACAAAAAAGGCCTATGGCTGGAGATGGGTCCCCCGCCCAAGGAGCCAGCAGGGAAAATTATGCCTTGTTCTAAATGTCTTTGGGAACCGCTTGCGTAGCCCCACAGACCTGGGGGCTGCAGGCTTTCCTGCTGCCTTCAGCCTCGACACCACCCTTTCCCACTTGGCGCCGCGCCAGGCACAAAAATGGCCATACCGCGGCAATGGGTCTCCCGCCCAAAGAGCCAGCAGGGAAAACTATGCCTTGTTCTAAACCTCTTTGGGAACCGCTTGCGTAGCCCCACAGACCTGGGGGCTGCGGGCTTTCCTGCTGCCTTCAGCCTCGACACCACGCTTTCCCACTGGGCACCACGCCAGGCACAATAATGGCCATACGGCTGGAGATGGGTCTCCCGCCCAAGGAGCCAGCAGGGAAAACTATGCCTTGTTCCAAAGCTCTTTGGGAACCGCTTGCGTAGCCCCACAGACCTGGGGGCTGCAGGCTTTCCTGCTGCCTTCAGCCTCGACACCACCCTTTCCCACTTGGTGCCGCGCCAGGCACAAAAATGGCCATATGGCTGGAGATGTGTGCCACGCGCAAAGAGCCAGCAGGGAAAACTATGCCTTGTTCTAAAGCTCTTTGGGAACCGCTTGCGTAGCCCCACAGACCTGGGGGTTGCGGGCTTTCCTGCTAGCTTCAGCCTCGACACCACCCTTTCCCACTTGGTGCCACACCAGGCACAAAAATGGCCATACGGCAGGCAATGGGTCCCCCGCCCAAAGAGCCATCAGGGAAAACTATGCCTTGTTCTAAAGCTCTTTGGGAACCGCTTGCGTAGCCTCACAGACCTGGGGGCTGCGGGCTTTGCTGCTGACTTCAGCCTCAAAGCCACCCTTTCCCACTTGGCGCCGCGCCATGCACAAAAATGGCCATACGGCTGGAGATGGGTCCCCCGCCCAAGGAGCCAGCAGGGAAAACTATGCCTTGTTCTAAAGCTCTTTGGGAACCGCTTGCGTAGCCCCACAGACCTGGGGGCTGCAGGCTTTCCTGCTGCCTTCAGCCTCGACACCACGCTTTCCCACTGGGCACCGCGCCAGGCACAAAAATGGCCATACGGCTGGAGATGGGTCTCCCGCCCAAAGAGCCAGCAGGGAAAATTATGCCTTGTTCTAAGGCTCTTTGGGAACCGCTTGCGTAGCCCCACAGACCTGGGGGCTGCGGGCTTTCCTGCTGCCTTCAGCCTCAAATCCACCCTTTCCCACTTGGCGCCGCACCATGCACAAAAATGGCCATACGGTTGGAGATGGGTCCCCCTCCCAAGGAGCCAGCAGGGAAAACTATGCCTTGTTCTAAAGCTCTTTGGGAACCGCTTGCGTAGCCCCACAGACCTGGGGGCTACAGGCTTTCCTGCTGCCTTCAGCCTCGACACCACCCTTTCCCACTTGGTGCGCGCCAGGCACAAAAATGGCCATATGGCTGGAGAAGTGTGCCACGCGCAAAGAGCCAGCAGGGAAAACTATGCCTTGTTCTAAAGCTCTTTGGGAACCGCTTGCGTAGCCCCACAGACCTGGGGGTTGCGGGCTTTCCTGCTAGCTTCAGCCTCGACACCACCCTTTCCCACTTGGTGCCACACCAGGCACAAAAATGGCCATACGGCAGGCAATGGGTCCCCCGCCCAAAGAGCCAGCAGGGAAAACTATGCCTTGTTCTAAAGCTCTTTGGGAACTGCTTGCGTAGCCTCACAGACCTGGGGGCTGCGGGCTTTCCTGATGCCTTCAGCCTCGACACCACCCTTTCCCACTTGGCGCCGCGCCATGCACATAAATGGCCATACGGCTGGAGATGGGTCCCCCGCCCAAGGAGCCATCAGGGAAAACTATGCCTTGTTCTAAAGCTCTTTGGGAACTGCTTGCGTAGCCCCACAGACCTGGGGGCTGCGGGCTTTCCTGCTGCCTTCAGCCTCGACACCAGCCTTTCCCACTAGGCGCCGCGCCAAGCACAAAAATGGACATATGGATGGAGATGGATCCCCCGACCAAACAGCCAGGAGGGAAAACTGTGCCTTGTTCTAAAGCTCTTTGGGAACCGCTTGCGTAGCCCCACAGACCTGGGGGCTGCAGGCTTTCCTGCTAGCTTCAGCCTCAAAACCACCCTTTCCCACTTGGTGCCACGCCAGGCACAAAAATGGCCATATGGCAGGCAATGGGTCCCCCGACCAAGGAGCCAGCAGGGAAAACTATGCCTTGTTCTAAAGCTCTTTGGGAACCGCTTGTGTAGCCCCACAGACCTGGGGGCTGCGGGCTTTGCTGCTGCCTTCAGCCTCGACACCACCCTTTCCCACTTGGCGCCGCGCCAGGCACAAAAATCGCCATATGGTTGGAGATGGGTGCCACGCCCAAGGAGTCAGCAGGGAAAACTATGCCTTGTTCTAAGGTTCTTTGGGAACCGCTTGCGTAGCCCCACAGACCTGGGGGCTGCGGGCTTTCCTGCTGCCTTCAGCCTCAAAACCACCCTTTCCCACTTGGCGCCGCACCATGCACAAAAATGGCCATACGGTTGGAGATGGGTCCCCTGCCCAAGGAGCCAGCAGGTAAAACTATGCCTTGTTCTAAAGCTCTTTGGGAACCGCTTGCGTAGCCCCACAGACCTGGGGGCTGCGGGCTTTCCTGCTGCCTTCAGCCTCAAAACCACCCTTTCCCACTTGGCGCCGTGCCAGGCACAAAAAAGGCCTATGGCTGGAGATGGGTCCCCCGCCCAAGGAGCCAGCAGGGAAAATTATGCCTTGTTCTAAATGTCTTTGGGAACCACTTGCGTAGCCCCACAGACCTGGGGGCTGCGGGCTTTGCTGCTGCCTTCAGCCTCGACACCACCCTTTCCCACTTGGCGCCGCGCCAGGCACAATAATGGCCATACGGCTGGAGATGGGCCCCATGCCCAAAGAGCCAGCAGGGAAAACTATGCCTTGTTCTAAAGGTCTTTGGGAACCGCTTGCGTAGCCCCACAGACCTGGGGGCTGCAGGCTTTCCTGCTGCCTTCAGCCTCGACACCACCCTTTCCCACTTGGCGCCGCGCCAGGCACAAAAATGGCCATACCGCGGCAATGGGTCTCCCGCCCAAAGAGCCAGCAGGGAAAACTATGCCTTGTTCTAAACCTCTTTGGGAACCGCTTGCGTAGCCCCACAGACCTGGGGGCTGCGGGCTTTCCTGCTGCCTTCAGCCTCGACACCACGCTTTCCCACTGGGCACCACGCCAGGCACAATAATGGCCATACGGCTGGAGATGGGTCTCCCGCCCAAGGAGCCAGCAGGGAAAACTATGCCTTGTTCCAAAGCTCTTTGGGAACCGCTTGCGTAGCCCCACAGAGCTGGAGGCTGTGGGCTTGCGTGCTGCCTCAGCCTCAAAACCACCCTTTCCCTCTGGGCGCCGCGCCAGGCACAAAAATGGCATATGGCTGGAGATGGGTCCCATGCCCAAGGAGCCATCAGGGAAAACTATGCCTTAGTCTGAAGCTCTTTGGGAACCGCTTGCGTAGCCCCACAGACCTGGGGGCTGAGGGATTTCCTGCTGCCTTCAGCCTCCACACCACCCTTTCCCACTTGGCGCCGCGCCAGGCACAAAAATGGCCATACGGCTGGAGGTTGGTACCCTGCCCAAGGAGCCAGCAGGGAAAACTATGCCTTGTTCTAAAGCTCTTTGGGAACCACTTGTGTAGCCCCACAGACCTGGGGGCTGCGGGCTTTCCTGCTGCCTTCAGCCTCGACACCACCCTTTCCCACTTGGCGCCGCGCTAGGCAGAAAAATGGCCATACGGCAGGCAATGGGTCCCCCGCCCAAAGAGCCAGCAGGGAAAACTATGCCTTGTTCTAAAGCTCTTTGGGAACCGCTTGCGTAACCTCACAGACCTGGGGGCTGAAGGCTTTGCTGCTGACTTCAGCCTCTAAACCACCCTTTCCCACTTGGCGCCGCGCCATGCACAAAAATGGCCATACAGTTGGAGATGGGTCCCCCGCCCAAACAACCAGCAGGGAAAACTGTGCCTTGTTCTAAAGCTCTTTGGGAACCGCTTGCGTAGCCCCACAGACCTGGGGGCTGCGGGCTTTCCTGCTGCCTTCAGCCTGAAAACAACCCTTTCCCTCTGGGCGCCGGGACAGACACAAAAATGGCCTATGGCTGGAGATGGGTCTCCCGCCCAAAGAGCCAGCAGGGAAAACTATGCCTTGTTCTAAAGCTCTTTGGGAACCGCTTGCGTAGCCCCACAGACCTGGGGGCTGCGGGCTTTCCTGCTGCCTTCAGCCTCGACACCACCCTTTCCCACTTGGCGCCGCGCCAGGCACAAAAATGGACATATGGATGGAGATGGGTCCCCCGCCCAAAGAGCCAGCAGGGAAAACTATGCCTTGTTCTAAAGCTATTTGGGAACCGCTTGCGTAGCCGCACAGACCTGGGGGCTGCGGGCTTTCCGGCTGCCTTCAGCCTCGACACCACCCTTTCCCACTTGGCGCCGCGCCAGGCACAAAAATGGCCATACGGCTGGAGATGGGTCCCCCGCCCAAAGAGCCAGCAGGGAAAACTATGCCTTGTTCTAAAGCTCTTTGGGAACCGCTTGAATTGTCTTACAGACCTGGGGGCTGCAGGCTTTCCTGCTGCCTTCAGCCTCAAAACCACCCTTTCCTACCTGGCGCCGCGCCAGGCACAAAAATGGCCATACAGCTGGAGATGGGTCCCCCGCCCAAAGAGCCAGCAGGGAAAACTATGCCTTGTTCTAAAGCTCTTTGGGAACCGCTTGAATTGTCCCACAGACCTGGGGGCTGCAGGCTTTCCTGCTGCCTTCAGCCTCAAAACCACCCTTTCCCTCTGGGCGCCGGGACAGACACAAAAATGGCCTATGGCTAGAGATGGGTCCCATGCCCAAAGACCCAGCAGGGAAAACTATGCCTTGTTCTAAAGCTCTTTGGGAACCGCTTGCGTAGCCCCACAGACCTGGGGGCTGCGGGCTTTCCTGCTGCCTTCAGCCTCGACAACACCCTTTCCCACTTGGCGCCGCGCCAGGCACAAAAATGGCCATACGGCTGGAGATGGGTCCCCCGCCCAAAGAGCCAGCAGGGAAACCTATGCCTTGTTCTAAAGCTCTTTGGGAACCACTTGCGTAGCCCCACAGACCTGGGGGCTGCAGGCTTTCCTGCTGCCTTCAGCCTCAACACCACGCTTTCCCACTGGGCACTGCGCCAGGCACAAAAATAGCCATACGGCTGGAGATGGGTCCCCCGCCCAAGGAGCCAGCAGGGAAAACTATGCCTTGTTCTAAAGCTCTTTGGGAACCGCTTGAATTGTCCCACAGACCTGGGGGCTGCAGGCTTTCCTGCTGCCTTCACCCTCAAAACCACCCTTTCCCTCTGGGCGCCGGGACAGACACAAAAATGGCCTATGGCTGGAGATGGGTCTCCGGCCCAAAGAGCCAGCAGGGAAAACTATGCCTTGTTCTAAAGCTCTTTGGGAACCGCTTGCTTAGCCGCAAAGACGTGGGAGCTGCGGGCCATCCTGCTGACTTCAGCCTCGACACCACGCTTTCCCACTGGGCACCGCGCCAGGCACAAAAATGGCCTATGGCTGGAGAGGGGTCTCCCGCCCAAAGAGCCAGCAGGGAAAACTATGCCTTGTTCTAAAGCTCTTTGGGAACCTCTTGCGTAGCCGCACAGACCTGGGGGCTGCGGGCTTTCCTGCTGCCTTCAGCCTCGACACCAGCCTTTCCCACTTGGCGTCGCGCCAAGCACAAAAATGGACATATGGATGGAGATGGATCCCCCGCCCAAACAGCCAGCAGGGAAAACTATGCCTTGTTCTAAAGCTCTTTGGGAACCGCTTGCGTAGCCCCACAGACCTGGAGGCTGCAGGCTTTGCTGCTGCCTTCAGCATCAAAGCCACCCTTTCCCACTTGGCGCCGCGCCATGCACAAAAATGGCCATACGGCTGGAGATGGGTCCCCCGCCCAAACAGCCAGCAGGGAAAACTATGCCTTGTTCTAAAGCTCTTTGGGAACCGCTTGCGTAGCCCCACAGACCTGGGGGCTGCAGGCTTTCCTGCTGCCTTCAGCCTCGACACCACGCTTTCCCACTGGGCACCGCGCCAGGCACAAAAATGGCCATACGGCTGGAGATGGGTCTCCCGCCCAAAGAGCCAGCAGGGAAAACTATGCCTTGTTCTAAAGCTCTTTGGGAACCGCTTGCGTAGCCCCACAGACCTGGGGGCTGCGGGCTTTCCTGCTGCCTTCAGCCTCAAATCCACCCTTTCCCACTTGGTGCCGCGCGAGGCACAAAAATGGCCATATGGCTGGAGACGTGTGCCACGCGCAAAGAGCCAGCAGGGAAAACTATGCCTTGTTCTAAAGGTCTTTGGGAACCGCTTGCGTAGCCCCACAGACCTGGGGGTTGCGGGCTTTCCTGCTAGCTTCAGCCTCGACACCACCCTTTCCCACTTGGTGCCACACCAGGCACAAAAATGGCCATACGGCAGGCAATGGGTCCCCCGCCCAAGGAGCCAGCAGGGAAAACTATGCCTTGTTCTAAAGCTCTTTGGGAACCGTTTGCGTAGCCTCACAGACCTGGGGGCTGCGGGCTTTGCTGCTGACTTCAGCCTCAAAGCAACCCTTTCCCACTTGGCGCCGCGCCATGCACAAAAATGGCCATACGGCTGGAGATGGGTCCCCCGCCCAAGGAGCCATCAGGGAAAACTATGCCTTGTTCTAAAGCTCTTTGGGAACCGCTTGCGTAGCCCCACAGACCTGGGGGCTGCAGGCTTTCCTGCTGCCTTCAGCCTCGACACCACGCTTTCCCACTGGGCACCGCGCCAGGCACAAAAAGGGCCATACGGTTGGAGATGGGTCCCCCACCCAAGGAGACAGCAGGGAAAACTATGCCTTGTTCTAAAGCTCTTTGGGAACCGCTTGCGTAGCCCCACAGACCTGGGGGCTGCAGGCTTTCCTGCTGCCTTCAGCCTCGACACCACCTTTCCCACTTGGTGACGCGCCAGGCCCAAAAATGCCCATATGGCTGGAGATGTGTGCCACGCGCAAAGAGTCAGCAGGGAAAATTATGCCTTGTTCTAAAGGTCTTTGGGAACCGCTTGCGTAGCCCCACAGACCTGGGGGCTGCGGGCTTTGCTGCTGCCTTCAGCCTCAAAACCACCCTTTCCCACTTGGCGCCGCGCCAGGCACAAAAATGGCCATACGGCTGGAGATTGTTACCCTGCCCAAGGAGCCAGCAGGGAAAACTATGCCTTGTTCTAAAGCTCTTTGGGAACCGCTTGCGTAGCCCCACAGACCTGGGGGCTGCGGGCTTTGCTGCTGCCTTCAGCCTCGACACCACCCTTTCCCACTTGGTGCCGCGCCAGGCAGAAAAATGGCCATACGGCTGAAGGCTGGTACCCTGCCCAAGGAGCCAGCAGGGAAAACTATGCCTTGTTCTAAAGCTCTTTGGGAACTGCTCGTGTAGCCCCACAGACTTGGGGGCTGCGGGCTTTCCTGCTGCCTTCAGCCTCGACACCACCCTTTCCCACTTGGCGCCGCGCTAGGCACAAAAATGGCCTATGGCTGGACATGGGTCTCCCGCCCAAAGAGCCAGCAGGGAAAACTATGCCTTGTTCTAAAGCTCTTTGGGAACCGCTTGCGTAGCCCCACAGACCTGGGGGCTGCGGGCTTTCCTGCTGCCTTCAGCCTCGACACCAGCCTTTCCCACTTGGCGCTGCGCCAAGCACAAAAATGGACATATGGATGGAGATGGATCCCCCGCCCAAACAGCCAGCAGGGAAAACTGTGCCTTGTTCTAAAGCTCTTTGGGAACCACTTGCGTAGCCCCACAGACCTGGGGGCTGCGGGCTTTCCTGCTGCCTTCAGCCTGAAAACAACCCTTTCCCTCTGGGCGCCGGGACAGACACAAAAATGGCCTATGGCTGGAGATGGGTCTCCCGCCCAAAGAGCTAGCAGGGAAAACTATGCCTTGTTCTAAAGCTCTTTGGGAACCGCTTGCGTAGCCCCACAGACCTGGGGGCTGCGGGCTTTCCTGCTGCCTTCAGCCTCGACACCACCCTTTCCCACTTGGCGCCGCGCCAGGCACAAAAATGGACATATGGATGGAGATGGGTCCCCCGCCCAAAGAGCCAGCAGGGAAAACTATGCCTTGTTCTAAAGCTATTTGGGAACCGCTTGCGTAGCCGCACAGACCTGGGGGCTGCGGGCTTTCCGGCTGCCTTCAGCCTCGACACCACCCTTTCCCACTTGGCGCCGCGCCAGGCACAAAAATGGCCATACGGCTGGAGATGGGTCCCCCGCCCAAAGAGCCAGCAGGGAAAACTATGCCTTGTTCTAAAGCTCTTTGGGAACCGCTTGAATTGTCTTACAGACCTGGGGGCTGCAGGCTTTCCTGCTGCCTTCAGCCTCAAAACCACCCTTTCCTACCTGGCGCCGCGCCAGGCACAAAAATGGCCATACAGCTGGAGATGGGTCCCCCGCCCAAAGAGCCAGCAGGGAAAACTATGCCTTGTTCTAAAGCTCTTTGGGAACCGCTTGAATTGTCCCACAGACCTGGGGGCTGCAGGCTTTCCTGCTGCCTTCAGCCTCAAAACCACCCTTTCCCTCTGGGCGCCGGGACAGACACAAAAATGGCCTATGGCTAGAGATGGGTCCCATGCCCAAAGACCCAGCAGGGAAAACTATGCCTTGTTCTAAAGCTCTTTGGGAACCGCTTGCGTAGCCCCACAGACCTGGGGGCTGCAGGCTTTCCTGCTGCCTTCAGCCTCGACACCACGCTTTCCCACTGGGCACCGCGCCAGGCACAAAAATGGCCATACGGCTGGAGATGGGTCTCCCGCCCAAAGAGCCAGCAGGGAAAACTATGCCTTGTTCTAAAGCTCTTTGGGAACCGCTTGCGTAGCCCCACAGACCTGGGGGCTGCGGGCTTTCCTGCTGCCTTCAGCCTCAAATCCACCCTTTCCCACTTGGTGCCGCGCCAGGCACAAAAATGCCCATATGGCTGGAGATGTGTGCCACGCGCAAAGAGCCAGCAGGGAAAACTATGCCTTGTTCTAAAGGTCTTTGGGAACCGCTTGCGTAGCCCCACAGACCTGGGGGTTGCGGGCTTTCCTGCTAGCTTCAGCCTCGACACCACCCTTTCCCACTTGGTGCCACACCAGGCACAAAAATGGCCATACGGCAGGCAATGGGTCCCCCGCCCAAGGAGCCAGCAGGGAAAACTATGCCTTGTTCTAAAGCTCTTTGGGAACCGTTTGCGTAGCCTCACAGACCTGGGGGCTGCGGGCTTTGCTGCTGACTTCAGCCTCAAAGCAACCCTTTCCCACTTGGCGCCGCGCCATGCACAAAAATGGCCATACGGCTGGAGATGGGTCCCCCGCCCAAGGAGCCATCAGGGAAAACTATGCCTTGTTCTAAAGCTCTTTGGGAACCGCTTGCGTAGCCCCACAGACCTGGGGGCTGCAGGCTTTCCTGCTGCCTTCAGCCTCGACACCACGCTTTCCCACTGGGCACCGTGCCAGGCACAAAAAGGGCCATACGGTTGGAGATGGGTCCCCCACCCAAGGAGACAGCAGGGAAAACTATGCCTTGTTCTAAAGCTCTTTGGGAACCGCTTGCGTAGCCCCACAGACCTGGGGGCTGCAGGCTTTCCTGCTGCCTTCAGCCTCGACACCACCTTTCCCACTTGGTGACGCGCCAGGCCCAAAAATGCCCATATGGCTGGAGATGTGTGCCACGCGCAAAGAGTCAGCAGGGAAAATTATGCCTTGTTCTAAAGGTCTTTGGGAACCGCTTGCGTAGCCCCACAGACCTGGGGGCTGCGGGCTTTGCTGCTGCCTTCAGCCTCAAAACCACCCTTTCCCACTTGGCGCCGCGCCAGGCACAAAAATGGCCATACGGCTGGAGATTGTTACCCTGCCCAAGGAGCCAGCAGGGAAAACTATGCCTTGTTCTAAAGCTATTTGGGAACCGCTTGCGTAGCCCCACAGACTTGGGGGCTGCGGGCTTTGCTGCTGCCTTCAGCCTCGACACCACCCTTTCCCACTTGGTGCCGCGCCAGGCAGAAAAATGGCCATACGGCTGAAGGCTGGTACCCTGCCCAAGGAGCCAGCAGGGAAAACTATGCCTTGTTCTAAAGCTCTTTGGGAACTGCTCGTGTAGCCCCACAGACTTGGGGGCTGCGGGCTTTCCTGCTGCCTTCAGCCTCGACACCACCCTTTCCCACTTGGCGCCGCGCTAGGCACAAAAATGGCCTATGGCTGGACATGGGTCTCCCGCCCAAAGAGCCAGCAGGGAAAACTATGCCTTGTTCTAAAGCTCTTTGGGAACCGCTTGCGTAGCCCCACAGACCTGGGGGCTGCGGGCTTTCCTGCTGCCTTCAGCCTCGACACCAGCCTTTCCCACTTGGCGCTGCGCCAAGCACAAAAATGGACATATGGATGGAGATGGATCCCCCGCCCAAACAGCCAGCAGGGAAAACTGTGCCTTGTTCTAAAGCTCTTTGGGAACCACTTGCGTAGCCCCACAGACCTGGGGGCTGCGGGCTTTCCTGCTGCCTTCAGCCTGAAAACAACCCTTTCCCTCTGGGCGCCGGGACAGACACAAAAATGGCCTATGGCTGGAGATGGGTCTCCCGCCCAAAGAGCTAGCAGGGAAAACTATGCCTTGTTCTAAAGCTCTTTGGGAACCGCTTGCGTAGCCCCACAGACCTGGGGGCTGCGGGCTTTCCTGCTGCCTTCAGCCTCGACACCACCCCTTCCCACTTGGCGCCGCGCCAGGCACAAAAATGGACATATGGATGGAGATGGGTCCCCCGCCCAAAGAGCCAGCAGGGAAAACTATGCCTTGTTCTAAAGCTATTTGGGAACCGCTTGCGTAGCCGCACAGACCTGGGGGCTGCGGGCTTTCCGGCTGCCTTCAGCCTCGACACCACCCTTTCCCACTTGGCGCCGCGCCAGGCACAAAAATGGCCATACGGCTGGAGATGGGTCCCCCGCCCAAAGAGCCAGCAGGGAAAACTATGCCTTGTTCTAAAGCTCTTTGGGAACCGCTTGAATTGTCTTACAGACCTGGGGGCTGCAGGCTTTCCTGCTGCCTTCAGCCTCAAAACCACCCTTTCCTACCTGGCGCCGCGCCAGGCACAAAAATGGCCATATGGGTGGAGATGGGTCCCCCGCCCAAAGAGCCAGCAGGGAAAACTATGCCTTGTTCTAAAGCTCTTTGGGAACCGCTTGAATTGTCCCACAGACCTGGGGGCTGCAGGCTTTCCTGCTGCCTTCAGCCTCAAAACCACCCTTTCCCTCTGGGCGCCGGGACAGACACAAAAATGGCCTATGGCTAGAGATGGGTCCCATGCCCAAAGACCCAGCAGGGAAAACTATGCCTTGTTCTAAAGCTCTTTGGGAACCGCTTGCGTAGCCCCACAGACCTGGGGGCTGCGGGCTTTCCTGCTGCCTTCAGCCTCGACAACACCCTTTCCCACTTGGCGCCGCGCCAGGCACAAAAATGGCCATACGGCTGGAGATGGGTCCCCCGCCCAAAGAGCCAGCAGGGAAACCTATGCCTTGTTCTAAAGCTCTTTGGGAACCACTTGCGTAGCCCCACAGACCTGGGGGCTGCAGGCTTTCCTGCTGCCTTCAGCCTCGACACCACGCTTTCCCACTGGGCACTGCGCCAGGCACAAAAATAGCCATACGGCTGGAGATGGGTCCCCCGCCCAAGGAGCCAGCAGGGAAAACTATGCCTTGTTCTAAAGCTCTTTGGGAACCGCTTGAATTGTCCCACAGACCTGGGGGCTGCAGGCTTTCCTGCTGCCTTCACCCTCAAAACCACCCTTTCCCTCTGGGCGCCGGGACAGACACAAATAAGGCCTATGGCTGGAGATGGGTCTCCGGCCCAAAGAGCCAGCAGGGAAAACTATGCCTTGTTCTAAAGCTCTTTGGGAACCGCTTGCTTAGCCGCACAGACCTGGGAGCTGCGGGCCATCCTGCTGACTTCAGCCTCGACACCACGCTTTCCCACTGGGCACCGCGCCAGGCACAAAAATGGCCTATGGCTGGAGAGGGGTCTCCCGCCCAAAGAGCCAGCAGGGAAAACTATGCCTTGTTCTAAAGCTCTTTGGGAACCTCTTGCGTAGCCGCACAGACCTGGGGGCTGCGGGCTTTCCTGCTGCCTTCAGCCTCGACACCAGCCTTTCCCACTTGGCGTCGCGCCAAGCACAAAAATGGACATATGGATGGAGATGGATCCCCCGCCCAAACAGCCAGCAGGGAAAACTATGCCTTGTTCTAAAGGTCTTTGGGAACCGCTTGCGTAGCCCCACAGACCTGGGGGCTGCAGGCTTTCCTGCTGCCTTCAGCCTCGACACCACGCTTTCCCACTGGGCACCGCGCCAGGCACAAAAATGGCCATACGGCTGGAGATGGGTCTCCCGCCCAAAGAGCCAGCAGGGAAAACTATGCCTTGTTCTAAAGCTCTTTGGGAACCGCTTGCGTAGCCCCACAGACCTGGGGGCTGCGGGCTTTCCTGCTGCCTTCAGCCTCAAATCCACCCTTTCCCACTTGGTGCCGCGCCAGGCACAAAAATGGCCATATGGCTGGAGATGTGTGCCACGCGCAAAGAGCCAGCAGGGAAAACTATGCCTTGTTCTAAAGCTCTTTGGGAACCGCTTGCGTAGCCCCACAGACCTGGGGGTTGCGGGCTTTCCTGCTAGCTTCAGCCTCGACACCACCCTTTCCCACTTGGTGCCACACCAGGCACAAAAATGGCCATACGGCAGGCAATGGGTCCCCCGCCCAAGGAGCCAGCAGGGAAAACTATGCCTTGTTCTAAAGCTCTTTGGGAACCGTTTGCGTAGCCCCACAGACCTGGGGGCTGCGGGCTTTGCTGCTGACTTCAGCCTCAAAGCAACCCTTTCCCACTTGGCGCCGCGCCATGCACAAAAATGGCCATACGGCTGGAGATGGGTCCCCCGCCCAAGGAGCCATCAGGGAAAACTATGCCTTGTTCTAAAGCTCTTTGGGAACCGCTTGCGTAGCCCCACAGACCTGGGGGCTGCAGGCTTTCCTGCTGCCTTCAGCCTCGACACCACGCTTTCCCACTGGGCACCGTGCCAGGCACAAAAAGGGCCATACGGTTGGAGATGGGTCCCCCACCCAAGGAGACAGCAGGGAAAACTATGCCTTGTTCTAAAGCTCTTTGGGAACCGCTTGCGTAGCCCCACAGACCTGGGGGCTGCAGGCTTTCCTGCTGCCTTCAGCCTCGACACCACCTTTCCCACTTGGTGACGCGCCAGGCCCAAAAATGCCCATATGGCTGGAGATGTGTGCCACGCGCAAAGAGTCAGCAGGGAAAATTATGCCTTGTTCTAAAGGTCTTTGGGAACCGCTTGCGTAGCCCCACAGACCTGGGGGCTGCGGGCTTTGCTGCTGCCTTCAGCCTCAAAACCACCCTTTCACACTTGGCGCCGCGCCAGGCACAAAAATGGCCATACGGCTGGAGATTGTTACCCTGCCCAAGGAGCCAGCAGGGAAAACTATGCCTTGTTCTAAAGCTCTTTGGGAACCGCTTGCGTAGCCCCACAGACTTGGGGGCTGCGGGCTTTGCTGCTGCCTTCAGCCTCGACACCACCCTTTCCCACTTGGTGCCGCGCCAGGCAGAAAAATGGCCATACGGCTGAAGGCTGGTACCCTGCCCAAGGAGCCAGCAGGGAAAACTATGCCTTGTTCTAAAGCTCTTTGGGAACTGCTCGTGTAGCCCCACAGACTTGGGGGCTGCGGGCTTTCCTGCTGCCTTCAGGCTCGACACCACCCTTTCCCACTTGGCGCCGCGCTAGGCACAAAAATGGCCTATGGCTGGACATGGGTCTCCCGCCCAAAGAGCCAGCAGGGAAAACTATGCCTTGTTCTAAAGCTCTTTGGGAACCGCTTGCGTAGCCCCACAGACCTGGGGGCTGCGGGCTTTCCTGCTGCCTTCAGCCTCGACACCAGCCTTTCCCACTTGGCGCTGCGCCAAGCACAAAAATGGACATATGGATGGAGATGGATCCCCCGCCCAAACAGCCAGCAGGGAAAACTATGCCTTGTTCTAAAGCTCTTTGGGAACCACTTGCGTAGCCCCACAGACCTGGGGGCTGCGGGCTTTCCTGCTGCCTTCAGCCTCAAAACAACCCTTTCCCTCTGGGCGCCGGGACAGACACAAAAATGGCCATACGGTTGGACATGGGTGCCACGCCCAAGGAGTCAGCAGGGAAAATTATGCCTTGTTCTAAGGTTCTTTGGGAACCGCTTGCGTAGCCCAACAGACCTGGGGGCTGCGGGCTTTCCTGCTGCCTTCAGCCTCAAAACCACCCTTTCCCACTTGGCGCCGCACCATGCACAAAAATGGCCATACGGTTGGAGATGGGTCCCCTGCCCAAGGAGCCAGCAGGTAAAACTATGCCTTGTTCTAAAGCTCTTTGGGAACCGCTTGCGTAGCCCCACAGACCTGGGGGCTGCAGGCTTTCCTGCTGCCTTCAGCCTCAAAACCACCCTTTCCCACTTGGCGCCGTGCCAGGCAGAAAAAAGGCCTATGGCTGGAGATGGGTCTCCCGCCAAAGGAGCCAGCAGGGAAAATTATGCCTTGTTCTAAATGTCTTTGGGAACCACTTGCGTAGCCCCACAGACCTGGGGGCTGCGGGCTTTGCTGCTCCCTTCAGCCTCGACACCACCCTTTCCCACTTGGCGCCGCGCCAGGCACAATAATGGCCATACGGCTGGAGATGGGCCCCATGCCCAAAGAGCCAGCAGGGAAAACTATGCCTTGTTCTGAAGGTCTTTGGGAACCGCTTGCGTAGCCCCACAGACCTGGGGGCGGCGGGCTTTCCTGCTGCCTTCAGCCTCGACACCACGCTTTCCCACTGGGCACCACGCCAGGCAAAAAAAGGCCATACGGCTGGAGATGGGTCTCCCGCCCAAGGAGCCAGCAGGGAAAACTATGCCTTGTTCCAAAGCTCTTTGGGAACCGCTTGCGTAGCCCCACAGAGCTGGAGGCTGTGGGCTTGCGTGCTGCCTCAGCCTCAAAACCACCCTTTCCCTCTGGGCGCCGCGCCAGGCACAAAAATGGCATATGGCTGGAGATGGGTCCCATGCCCAAGGAGCCATCAGGGAAAACTATGCCTTAGTCTGAAGCTCTTTGGGAACCGCTTGCGTAGCCCCACAGACCTGGGGGCTGAGGGCTTTCCTGCTGCCTTCAGCCTCGACACCACCCTTTCCCACTTGGCGCCACGCCAGGCACAAAAATGGCCATACGGCTGGAGGTTGGTACCCTGCCCAAGGAGCCAGCAGGGAAAACTATGCCTTGTTCTAAAGCTCTTTGGGAACCACTTGTGTAGCCCCACAGACTTGGGGGCTGCGGGCTTTCCTGCTGCCTTCAGCCTCGACACCACCCTTTCCCACTTGGCGCCGCGCTAGGCAGAAAAATGGCCATACGGCAGGCAATGGGTCCCCCGCCCAAAGAGCCAGCAGGGAAAACTATGCCATGTTCTAAAGCTCTTTGGGAACCGCTTGCGTAGCCTCACAGACCTGGGGGCTGCGGGCTTTGCTGCTGCCTTCAGCCTCAAATCCACCCTTTCCCACTTGGCGCCGCGCCATGCACAAAAATGGCCATACGGCTGGAGATGGGTCCCCCGCCCAAACAACCAGCAGGGAAAACTGTGCCTTGTTCTAAAGCTCTTTGGGAACCGCTTGCGTAGCCCCACAGACCTGGGGGCTGCGGGCTTTCCTGCTGCCTTCAGCCTGAAAACAACCCTTTCCCTCTGGGCGCCGGGACAGACACAAAAATGGCCATATGGGTGGAGATGGGTCTCCCGCCCAAAGAGCCAGCAGGGAAAACTATGCCTTGTTCTAAAGCTCTTTGGGAACCGCTTGCGTAGCCCCACAGACCTGGGGGCTGCGGGCTTTCCTGCTGCCTTCAGCCTCGACACCACCCTTCCCCACTTGGCGCCGCGCCAGGCACAAAAATGGCCATACGGCTGGAGATGGGTCCCCCGACCAAAGAGCCAGCAGGGAAAACTATGCCTTGTTCTAAAGCTCTTTGGGAACCGCTTGCGTAGCCCCACAGACCTGGGGGCTGCGGGCTTTCCTGCTGCCTTCAGCCTCGACACCACCCTTTCCCACTTGGCGCCGCGCCAGGCACAAAAATGGCCATACGGCTGGAGATGGGTCCCCCGCCCAAAGAGCCAGCAGGGAAAACTATGCCTTGTTCTAAAGCTCTTTGGGAACCGCTTGAATTGTCCCACAGACCTGGGGGCTGCAGGCTTTCCTGCTGCCTTCAGCCTCAAAACCACCCTTTCCCACTTGGCGCCGCGCCAGGCACAAAAATGGCCATACGGCTGGAGATGGGTCCCCCGCCCAAAGAGCCAGCAGGGAAAACTATGCCTTGTTCTAAAGCTCTTTGGGAACCGCTTGAATTGTCCCACAGACCTGGGGGCTGCAGGCTTTCCTGCTGCCTTCAGCCTCAAAACCACCCTTTCCCTCTGGGCGCCGGGACAGACACAAAAATGGCCTATGGCTAGAGATGGGTCCCATGCCCAAAGAGCCAGCAGGGAAAACTATGCCTTGTTCTAAAGCTCTTTGGGAACCGCTTGCGTAGACCACAGACCTGGGGGCTGCGGGCTTTGCTGCTGCCTTCAGCCTCGAAACCACCCTTTCCCACTTGGCGCCGCGCCAGGCACAAAAATGGCCATACGGCTGGAGATTGTTACCCTGCCCAAGGAGCCAGCAGGGAAAACTATGCCTTGTTCTAAAGCTCTTTGGGAACCGCTTGCGTAGCCCCACAGACTTGGGGGCTGCGGGCTTTCCTGCTGCCTTCAGCCTCGACACCACCCTTTCCCACTTGGCGCCGCGCTAGGCACAAAAATGGCCTATGGCTGGACATGGGTCTCCCGCCCAAAGAGCCAGCAGGGAAAACTATGCCTTGTTCTAAAGCTCTTTGGGAAGCGCTTGCGTAGCCCCACAGACCTGGGGGTTGCGGGCTTTCCTGCTGCCTTCAGCCTCGACACCAGCCTTTCCCACTTGGCGCTGCGCCAAGCACAAAAATGGACATATGGATGGAGATGGATCCCCCGCCCAAACAGCCAGCAGGGAAAACTGTGCCTTGTTCTAAAGCTCTTTGGGAACCGCTTGCGTAGCCCCACAGACCTGGGGGCTGCAGGCTTTCCTGCTGCCTTCAGCCTCGACACCACGCTTTCCCACTGGGCACCGCGCCAGGCACAAAAATGGCCATACGGTTGGAGATGGGTCCCCCACCCAATCAGCCAGCAGGGAAAACTATGCCTTGTTCTAAAGCTCTTTGGGAACCGCTTGCGTAGCCCCACAGACCTGGAGGCTGCGGGCTTTCCTACTGCCTTCCGCCTCAAAAAAACCCTTTCCCTCTGGGCGCCGGGACAGACACAAAAATGGCCATACGGTTGGAGATGGGTCCCCCGCCCAAGGAGTCAGCAGGGAAAACTATGCCTTGTTCTAAAGGTCTTTGGGAACCGCTTGCGTAGCCCCACAGACCTGGGGGCTGCAGGCTTTCCTGCTAGCTTCAGCCTCGACACCACGCTTTCCCACTACGCGCCGCGCTAGGCACAAAAATGGCCATACGGCTGGAGATGGGTCCCCCGCCCAAAGAGCCATCAGGGAAAACTATGCCTTGTTCTAAAGCTCTTTGGGAACCGCTTGCGTAGCCCCACAGACCTGGGGGCTGCAGGCTTTCCTGCTAGCTTCAGCCTCGACACCACCCTTTCCCACTTGGTGCCACGCCAGGCACAAAAATGGCCATACGGCAGGCAATGGGTCCCCCGCCCAAGGAGCCAGCAGGGAAAACTATGCCTTGTTCTAAAGCTCTTTGGGAACCGCTTGCGTAGCCCCACAGACCTGGGGGCTGCGGGCTTTGCTGCTGCCTTCAGCATCAAAGCCACCCTTTCCCACTTGGCGCCGCGCCGTGCACAAAAATGGCCATACGGCTGGAGATGGGTCCCCCGCCCAAGGAGCCAGCAGGGAAAACTATGCCTTGTTCTAAACCTCTTTGGGAACCGCTTGCGTAGCCCCACAGACCTGGGGGCTGCAGGCTTTCCTGCTGCCTTCAGCCTCGACACCACGCTTTCCCACTGGGCACCGCGCCAGGCACAAAAATGGCCATACGGCTGGAGATGGGTCTCCCGCCCAAAGAGCCAGGAGGGAAAATTATGCCTTGTTCTAAGGCTCTTTGGGAACCGCTTGCGTAGCCCCACAGAGCTGGAGGCTGTGGGCTTGCGTGCTGCCTCAGCCTCAAAACCACCCTTTCCCTCTGGGCGCCACGCCAGGCACAAAAATGGCATATGGCTGGAGATGGGTCCCATGCCCAAGGAGCCATCAGGGAAAACTATGCCTTAGTCTGAAGCTCTTTGGGAACCGCTTGTGTAGCCCCACAGACCTGGGGGCTGAGGGCTTTCCTGCTGCCTTCAGCCTCGACACCAGCCTTTCCCACTTGGCGCCGCGCCAGGAACAAAAATGGCCATACGGCTAGAGATGGGTCTCCCGCCCAAAGAGCCAGCAGGGAAAACTATGCCTTGTTCTAAAGCTCTTTGGGAACCGCTTGCGTAGCCCCACAGACCTGGGGGCTGCGGGCTTTCCTGCTGCCTTCAGCCTCGACACCACCCTTTCCCACTTGGCGCCACGCCATGCACAAAAATGGCCATACGGCTGGGGATGGGTCCCCCGCCCAAGGAGCCAGCAGGGAAAACTATGCCTTGTTCTAAAGCTCTTTGGGAACTGCTTGCGTAGCCCCACAGACCTGGGGGCTGCGGGCTTTCCCGCTGCCTTCAGCCTCGACACCACCCTTTCCCATTTGGTGCCGCGCCAGGCACAAAAATGGCCATATGGCTGGAGATGGGTCTCCCGCCCAAGGAGCCAGCAGGGAAAACTATGCCTTGTTCTAAAGCTCTTTGGGAACCGCTTGCTTAGCCCCACAGAGCTAGAGGCTGTGGGCTTGCGTGCTGCCTCAGCCTCAAAACCACCCTTTCCCACTTGGCGCCGCGCCAGGCACAAAAATGGCATATGGCTGGAGATGGGTCCACCGCCCAAGGAGCCATCAGGGAAAACTATGCCTTGTTCTAAAGCTCTTTGGGAACCGCTTGCATAGCCCCACAGACCTGGGGGTTGCGGCTCTTCCTGCTGTCTTCAGCCTCAAAACCACCCTTTCCCACTACGCGCCGCGCTAGGCACAAAAATGGCCATACGGCTGGAGATGGGTCTCCCGCCCAAACAGCCAGCAGGGAAAACTCTGCCTTGTTCTAAAGCTCTTTGGGAACCGCTTGCGTAGCCCCACAGACCTGGGGGCTGCGGGCTTTCCTGCTGCCTTCAGCCTCGACACCAGCCTTTCCCACTTGGCACCGCGCCAAGCACAAAAATGGACATATGGATGGAGATGGGTCCCCCGCCCAAACAGCCAGGAGGGAAAACTGTGCCTTGTTCTAAAGCTCTTTGGGAACCGCTTGCGTAGCCCCACAGACCTGGGGGCTGCGGGCTTTCCTGCTGCCTTCAGCCTCAAAGCCACCCTTTCCCACTTGGCGCCACGCCATGCACAAAAATGGCCATACGGCTGGGGATGGCTCTCCCGCCCAAAGAGTCAGGAGGGAAAACTGTGCCTTGTTCTAAAGCTCTTTGGGAACCGCTTGCATAGCCCCACAGACCTGGGGGCTGCGGACTTTCCTGCTGCCTTCAGCCTCGACACCACCCTTTCCCACTTGGCGCCGCGCCAGGCACAAAAATGGCCATACGGCAGGCAATGGGTCTCCCGCCCAAAGAGCCAGCAGGGAAAACTATGCCTTGTTCTAAAGCTCTTTGGGAACCGCTTGCGTAGCCCCACAGACCTGGGGGCTGCGGACTTTCCGGCTGCCTTCAGCCTCGACACCACCCTTTCCCAATTGGCGCCGCGCCAGGCACAAAAATGGCCATAAGGCTGGAGGTTGGTACCCTGCTAAAGGAGCCAGCAGGGAAAACTATGCCTTGTTCTAAAGCTCTTTGGGAACCGCTTGTGTAGCCCCACAGACTTGGGGGCTGCGCGCTTTCCTGCTGCCTTCAGCCTCGACACCACCCTTTCCCACTTGGCGCCGCGCCAGGCACAAAAATGGCCATACGGATGGACATGGGTCCCCCGCCCAAAGAGCCAGCAGGGAAAACTATGCCTTGTTCTAAAGCTCTTTGGGAACCGCTTGCGTAGCCCCACAGACCTGGGGGCTGCGGGCTTTCCTGCTGCCTTCAGCCTCGACACCACCCTTTCCCACTTGGCGCCACGCCATGCACAAAAATGGCCATACGGCTGGGGATGGGTACCCCGCCCAAGGAGCCAGCAGGGAAAACTATGCCTTGTTCTAAAGCTCTTTGGGAACTGCTTGCGTAGCCCCACAGACCTGGGGGCTGCGGGCTTTCCTGCTGCCTTCAGCCTCGACACCACCCTTTCCCACTTGGTGCCGCGCCAGGCACAAAAATGGCCATATGGCTGGAGATGGGTCTCCCGCCCAAGGAGCCAGCAGGGAAAACTATGCCTTGTTCTAAAGCTCTTTGGGAACCGCTTGCTTAGCCCCACAGAGCTAGAGGCTGTGGGCTTGCGTGCTGCCTCAGCCTCAAAACCACCCTTTCCCACTTGGCGCCGCGCCAGACACAAAAATGGCATATGGTGGAGATGGGTCCCATGCCCAAGGAGCCATCAGGGAAAACTATGCCTTGTTCTAAAGCTCTTTGGGAACCGCTTGCGTAGCCCCACAGACCTGGGGGTTGCGGGTCTTCCTGCTGCCTTCAGCCTCGACACCACGCTTTCCCACTTGGCCCCGCGCCAAGCACAAAAATGGCATATGGTGGAAATGGGTCCCATGCCCAAGGAGCCATCAGGGAAAACTATGCCTTCTTCTAAAGCTCTTTGGGAACCACTTGCGTAGCCCCACAGACCTGGGGGCTGCGGACTTTCCTGCTGCCTTCAGCCTCGAAACCACCCTTTCCCACTTGGCACCGCGCCATGCACAAAAATGGCCATACGGCTGGAGGTTGGTACCCTGCCCAAGGAGCCAGCAGGGAAAACTATGCCTTGTTCTAAAGCTCTTTGGGAACCGCTTGTGTAGCCCCACAGACTTGGGGGCTGCGGGCTTTCCTGCTGCCTTCAGCCTCGACACCACCCTTTCCCACTTGGCGCCGCGCTAGGCACAAAAATGGCCATACGGCTGGAGATGGGTCTCCCGCCCAAAGAGCCAGCAGGGAAAACTATGCCTTGTTCTAAAGCTCTTTGGGAACCGCTTGCGTAGCCCCACAGACCTGGGGGCTGCGGACTTTCCTGCTGCCTTCAGCCTCAAAGCCACCCTTTCCCACTTGGCGCCGCGCCAGGCACAAAAATGGCCGTACGGCTGGAGATGGGTGCCACGGCCTAAGAGCCAGCAGGGAAAACTATGCCTTGTTCTAAAGCTCTTTGGGAACCGCTTGCATTGTCCCACAGACCTGGGGGCTGCGGGCTTTCCTGCTGCCTTCAGCCTCAAAGCCACCCTTTCCCTCTGGACGCCAGGACAGGCACAAAAAAGGCCTATGGCTGGAGATGGGTCCCCCGCCCAAACAGCCAGCAGGGAAAACTATGCCTTGTTCTAAAGCTCTTTGGGAACCGCTTGCATAGCCCCACAGACCTGGGGGCTGCGGGCTTTGCTGCTGCCTTCAGCCTCGACACCACCCTTTCCCACTTGGCGCCGCGCCAGGCACAAAAATGGCCTATGGCTGGAGATGGGTCTCCCGCCCAAAGAGCCAGCAGGGAAAACTATGCCTTGTTCTAAAGCTCTTTGGGAACTGCTTGCGTAGCCCCACAGACCTGGGGGCTGCGGACTTTCCTGCTGCCTTCAGCCTCGACACCAGCCTTTCCCACTTGGTGCCGCGCCAGGCACAAAAATGGCCATATGGCTGGAGATGGGTCTCCCGCCCAAGGAGCCAGCAGGGAAAACTATGCCTTGTTCTAAAGCTCTTTGGGAACCGCTTGCTTAGCCCCACAGAGCTAGAGGCTGTGGGCTTGCGTGCTGCCTCAGCCTCAAAACCACCCTTTCCCACTTGGCGCCGCGCCAGACACAAAAATGGCATATGGTGGAGATGGGTCCCATGCCCAAGGAGCCATCAGGGAAAACTATGCCTTGTTCTAAAGCTCTTTGGGAACCGCTTGCGTAGCCCCACAGACCTGGGGGTTGCGGGTCTTCCTGCTGCCTTCAGCCTCGACACCACGCTTTCCCACTTGGCCCCGCGCCAAGCACAAAAATGGCATATGGTGGAAATGGGTCCCATGCCCAAGGAGCCATCAGGGAAAACTATGCCTTCTTCTAAAGCTCTTTGGGAACCACTTGCGTAGCCCCACAGACCTGGGGGCTGCGGACTTTCCTGCTGCCTTCAGCCTCGAAACCACCCTTTCCCACTTGGCACCGCGCCATGCACAAAAATGGCCATACGGCTGGAGGTTGGTACCCTGCCCAAGGAGCCAGCAGGGAAAACTATGCCTTGTTCTAAAGCTCTTTGGGAACCGCTTGTGTAGCCCCACAGACTTGGGGTCTGCGGGCTTTCCTGCTGCCTTCAGCCTCGACACCACCCTTTCCCACTTGGCGCCGCGCTAGGCACAAAAATGGCCATACGGCTGGAGATGGGTCTCCCGCCCAAAGAGCCAGCAGGGAAAACTATGCCTTGTTCTAAAGCTCTTTGGGAACCGCTTGCGTAGCCCCACAGACCTGGGGGCTGCGGACTTTCCTGCTGCCTTCAGCCTCAAAGCCACCCTTTCCCACTTGGCGCCGCGCCAGGCACAAAAATGGCCGTACGGCTGGAGATGGGTGCCACGGCCTAAGAGCCAGCAGGGAAAACTATGCCTTGTTCTAAAGCTCTTTGGGAACCGCTTGCATTGTCCCACAGACCTGGGGGCTGCGGGCTTTCCTGCTGCCTTCAGCCTCAAAGCCACCCTTTCCCTCTGGACGCCAGGACAGGCACAAAAAAGGCCTATGGCTGGAGATGGGTCCCCCGCCCAAACAGCCAGCAGGGAAAACTATGCCTTGTTCTAAAGCTCTTTGGGAACCGCTTGCATAGCCCCACAGACCTGGGGGCTGCGGGCTTTGCTGCTGCCTTCAGCCTCGACACCACCCTTTCCCACTTGGCGCCGCGCCAGGCACAAAAATGGCCTATGGCTGGAGATGGGTCTCCCGCCCAAAGAGCCAGCAGGGAAAACTATGCCTTGTTCTAAAGCTCTTTGGGAACCGCTTGCGTAGCCCCACAGACCTGGGGGCTGCGGACTTTCCGGCTGCCTTCAGCCTCGACACCAGCCTTTCCCACTTGGCGCCGTGCCAGGCACAAAAATGGCCATATGGCTGGAGATGGGTCCCCCGCCCAAAGAGCCTGCAGGGAAAACTTTGTCTACAGTCAGTCAAGGTCGACGTATTGAACACTGATAAGAAAGATCACATGTGTTCTTTTGGTGAGGGATATCAAGTGGAAATCCTTCTCGTGGAGTGATCAAGCGATTTAAACTTTTCATCATTATCCAAAGTCTAACATGCAAAACAATTGTCTAAGCAAAGCACAATACAGTGACTATTAGTAAAACAACAACAGAGTGAAGCATCTTGTTATAAAGTCCTGTAACTGTCAGTGACCATCCAAAAAGAGTATCTCCCCATCTATGTCCTCCGCCTCTCTTCACTCTTTCCAACGCTTGGTGTATTTCTTCAACCTGATGATGGACGGTAATCAAAGTTGTCTGTCTATTTTCTTGGGCCTCTTTCAAGAGTCGCTTCAATTCATTGTGTTTTAGCAGCTTCTTCACCAGGGAGAGATTCATTCCGATAGGGGTAGGCAACAATCTCGAATCAACGTGTAATTAGGTTGTAGCAATTGAAAAGACGTAACAGGAGCTTAATAATTGAAGTCGCATCCCGTAACTTTGTGTTAGTAAAGTTCAAACACAAAGATTTGAGTGATTACTATGTCATCTCTGAATACAAGACTACAGGGAGACCTCATGCTAACGCACCCTTTCCCAATCTAGACAAGCACAGTCTCTGGGGTTTCATCGGGATGTGTCTCAAAGCGACAAGCATTCTGGTTGGTGTCAAGACAAAGGTCTTGTGCTTTGAGAGTATTACTCTCACAAATGAATCCTCGTTGGTCTCGTGAAACGCATGCGTCAACATCAGCAGTTTGCCATTTAGTCTCATTTTGTCGTGCCCAACCTCTGTGCTGTGTTGGATAGAGTAGAGCTCCTTGGTGATTCAACCCCAGTGCGATGATTGGGTATATGGTGGATACTGAGGCATTGCGTATCGTTAAGGCAAAAGCTGTGGCTTTGCTCTCAGTGGGATCATAGGTGAAATTAACCAGATACCACCTGGACTGAAATCTTTTCTCAAATTCAATTGCGTTATCCCATATTACTTTTCGAATTTCGGTGGGCAAGGTGCCTTCTTCACCTTCCCTTATGATTGCGGCTGTCATAGATTGCATCCACAATTGGGCTTGGATACAACTAAGAGCCAAGGAAACATTGGTTTGGGTTGTACCAAGTGCATCTGTGATCAGCTGATGGTCTTTTTCACCCGTTTCTTCCCATTGAGGCAATATATTCGATAAAAGCCCTTGGTGGTTTCCCAATGCTAATAGAGAGGACCGTAGGGGATGTCTTAATTTGTCCAGATCAGTAGTGGTTGTGACTAGTAACGTAAGGGCCAATGTTGAAAATGTAAGGAGTTAGTCTAATGGAGGGCTTAGAAAAGAGAGAGGTGGTTTTTTTTCTCTTAGAAGAGAGAGCCTTTGAGAGTTTGTGGGGTGTAGGTTCTGGATTCATTTCAGCAAGTTCAGGTGTATTTGAGTCAATCATAAATGCAAATAACAATTCTGTGCCCTTGTAGCCCCAAATACAGTACACTACTGTAGGTTTGATGAAAGTGAAATTGTGCCAGCAATCTGAATTTGGCTCCATAATTTTTGTAACAATCAGTGTTGTATTTGTCCGCTTTGGTAGAGTCTACATAGATGGTTTTAATTACAGTTGGCCTGTGGTGATTAGACCCGTCGATAAATCGGCAACCAATGTGTGTTCTTGTGGAATAATTACTAAATTGGCCAAGAATACAAAAATACAGCATTGTTCACACATTAAGGAAAGTCATAAAATCAAGAGGCTTCTGAGGTAGAATACAGCCGCAGCTAGCACACGAAGAATGCAACAGCTGTGATTCCCTGTACAAGGTTGTTTGCGAAACTACACGAGGGATGGAACGGAACGCGCTTGTTCCGTGGCCTTCCCTTGTGACGAATAGCAGATATGGGGACGAGATGGTACTACGGAACTGATAAGCGGCCTACACGCTACCCGAGCCAACATTTCGTCAAATGTTGATGAAATGCTGTCCTTTTGTGTGAACTTTGCTCACCACAATGTACCAAAACACACCTCCATCCCGGAGGCTATCCGCCCCCGAGGTGTGAACACTCCTCCTTGAGTACATTAATCATAATAAAAGTACATATGACTAAAGTCACTCAAACTCCACTTTGAAGATAAAAAAATAATATAAAAATAGCCCAAGAGAGAGGGGATGTCAGGGAAGACACCATCGCGAAGAATCCCACCGCTGTTTTCTGGGATCAGTCGACGGGCTGAGCCTTTCTTCCCCCCCATAAGGATGCCTTTGGGTAAGACTTTGATTACACCGAGTGCTTTCTCGGGGACTCTAGAAATTTCTCTAGAGAATCTCTACCCTACATTTATAGCCAGGCTGTATCGTTTATAATTTTGTCGCGCGTTTGTATATTTAACAATGTCTTTATTTGCACGTGCTTTGCAGACAGTGTATTTATCACCGGCAATCCTAAAGAACCTGTATATCTGTTGTTTAAATAAACTGCACTGTTTCAGTAGCTAGTCGTTTCGCTTTCTCCCTGAAGGCGACCAAAACTTGAGAGAGGCCGTGCTGGTTCAGGAGCACGACTAGACTGAAGGTGCAGCCCACTATTAGTGTCTCCAAATCGTACTAGTTTAACACATATTAAACGCGATTGGCCTGATAGTGCTGAATTGGGCATCACTCAGAATTGAAACCCAGCCGCACCTGGCCTCCCACCTCGGTGAGGAGTGTTAGAACGCAAGGGGGTTTATCTTCTGCCAAAACCGCTTGGCCCCGTTTCACGCAACAGAATTTGGCGTAGTCGGCAGGATTGCCATGGATAAACTGCTGCAAAAATATGATTGTGCCCCTTCCCAGGCTGGCAAGGAGTGGGCCCAAAAATTTTGGAAGGATGAAGAGAAAGTGGTGGAACGTATTGAAGAGCGTCGGGTTTCACAGAAGCTCAGAGCGGGGAAAGGCAAGGGTGTGATTTGTGCTGTGTTAGGCGCCTGTTTATCTTGTGCACAACAAGAAGCTAGAGAAACCCCCGCTCCTAATCTGATTTCAGCTGTAGAATATGCAACCCTGAAATCGGAGAATGAGGTGCTGAAGTCATCATTAGCCTTGCAAAAGGAGACAGGAGAAAAATTAAGAACTCAAGTCGATAAGCTTGTGAGTGAGAATGAATGTTTAGGAAACCGGAATGCTCAACTTGGGAGTGAAAAATCGCCAACTTAAAATGTTATTGAAAGGGTGACCGGGCTCTTAGATAAAATGCAGCCCTCGACTCAGGTCCAACAGATTCGTAAGTTACTGTGTTATCCAAATTCCGGAACCCAGACCGGAGATTTTTTTGTCTAATAGTGAGGATGACGAAGAAGATGAGGAGGAAAGGACTTTGACTTTGAAATCCCAAGTTTTTCCTTTACGTCCTCTGGTTAAAACTGAAACTGCAGTTGATGATGGTGATGAAATTCACACCACTGTGCGTACCGTTCCATGGACACCAACCGAGTTAACAAAAATAAGGGAGAAATATTCGAGGCGACCAGAAGAGTCGGCTGTTGAGTACGTGTGGCGAGTTTCTTCTGAAGGGGGGCACAGAATTATGCTGAGTGAGGAAGAAGCAGGAGACTCTTGGGGACCAGGAGTGTTTTTAACCACTATGCCTGGGGATCATAATTATTCCCTAACCGCTCGAGCAGCCTTTTGGGCAAGGGGTATGGATCCGCGAGAGAGGGGGGAGCCGTTAGAGATTAGAGCTACAGGCTACTCTGATCTGTTTGCGGCTGTACGGAAAGCAGCTTGTCTGCAAGCCATGTATGACAGAGAGGAATTTCGGAAATCCCCAATGTCAGCCGCTATCAACCCGGATCGATTAGCCCCTCTCATCCGTGGTCTTCCCGATTGCCTGAAACCGTTCCTTGTTCGCACTCAAGATCGTATACGGGATGCTCGGGGTGCTCATGGGCGGGGCCGTCGTCACTACATGCCCACCTGGAATGTACAGGAAATAGATCAATAAGGGCGCCGAATGGGCTGGGCCAGCCAAACTAGTGAGAAATCCTCCGAACACCCGCGAAAGGTTCGCCAAGTCCAAACTCACACTCAAAACCCTAAATCAGAGGGAAGGTTTAAGCCTGATAAGGACCGAAATGAGTTGTGGCGTAAAGCCCTACAATTAGGGGTGCCCCGACAATTCTTGCGCGGTGACCCTACGGGAGATCTCCGTACGCTAGTCCAATCTCTACCTAGAAAGAATAATGCGGCTGGGGAGAAAAGCCTAACCAGAGAATCCCCAAGCCGTGAGAAAATTGTGCCTTCTGCACCGGAACGTAACTTGATTGATTTGACAGAGTCCCAGCCAAAACACTCCTATCCCCGGGGAGGGCAGTGAGCCACCCTGTCCGGCAGGTACTAGCAATCCAATGGCGCTCTCATAAAGACTCCGAACCCGTTATTGTCATTCCTGTTGGACCCCCGGAAGATATTGGTAAATTTTATTATTGATACCGGAGCCCAAATGTCTGCAATCACTAATGAAACAGCACAACTTCTAGGTATAAATCCCACCCGACGCAGAGTCAACTTCACGGGAATTGATGGTGTGGTAAAAACATGCCCCACTGCAAAAATTAACCTCTGGTTGCCGGGAGAGCAGCGAATGACTAGGGCAGAAGCGTTAGTGGGTGCCTCACGTACTAACCTCCTAGGATTTGACGTACTGCGTGGGCGAATGTGGAAACTCCCAGATGGAGATGGAACTGTGTGGAGTTTTGCAGGACGCAAAAAAGGATTAGACACAGTTAAATTGGGGCTATTAGAAACATCTATACTTTTGCCTCCTTCTAAAATTACCAACGTCTGACAGTGCCCACTGCCTGCAGCTGCACTTGCAGGAGCAGACGGGGTGGTATCAGATTTAGAAAAAAGAAACATCATTAAGAGGACTCACGCGCCTTATAATTCACCAGTGTGGCCAGTAAAGAAACCAAAAAGGCAATGGCGTTTCACAGTAGATTACGGAAAATTAAACGCCAACACTGCACCCCTGACCGCTGCGGTTCCTAATATCGCGGAAATTGTGGCAATGATAAAAGGAGCTGCCCATGCTTGGGTGGCTGCCTTAGATGTTAAAGACATATTTTTTTTTATGATTCTCCTCCTTGAGCAGGACAAAGCGCAGTTTGCATTCACATGGAAAGGAGTCCAATATGCCTTTAACCGCTTTCCGCAAGGATACAAACATTCCCCCACTATTGCCCATAATGTTTTGGCTAAAGTGCTATCAGAGATTCCTGTTTCACAGGGATGTACAGTATACCAATATATTGACGACATCTTAATAGGGGGAGAGAGCCAAGAAAGTGTACAAGACATGATGCAAAACATCCGAAAAACATTATCAGATTTGGGATTGGAAATTCCCGACTCAAAGTGTCAGGGACCCGCACAGGAAGTTAAATTCCTGGCGGGTCTGGTGGATTAAGGGAGCTGCTTCCGTCCCTCAGGATACCCTGAAAAAATAGAGCATGGCCAGAATCCATCCAGCATGAAGGAGTTACAGCAAGTCCTGGGACTTTAAGTTATTGGCGTAAACACATCCCTGGCTTTTCCATCATTGCTCGCCCCCTTTATTGTTTGCTCAAAAAAGGTAAATCCTGGGAGTGGACTGAACAACATACTAATGCACTAGAATTGCTAATAAAAGAGCTAAGGTTATTCCAACAACTTGGCCCCATACATCCAACTGACCCTGTCCATGTAGAATGGGGGTTCAGTGAACATGGTTCCCGTTGTAATTTATGGCAAAAGGGACCAGCAGGACCGGAGAGACCATTAGAATTTTGCTCCCACTCCTTAATGATACTGAGAGCAGATAGTCAGACCTTGAGAAGGGTTTACTGTCCCTGGTGCGAGCGTTGCAACGAGCAGAGCAGATAAGGAGAGAACAGAGCGTGATTGTTCGGGGCCCTTTTCGACTCCTAGATGTGGTCCGTAAAGGGACAGCACCGCCAGCCGGCATTGCCCAGAAGCCCACAGTTCGAAAGTGGTATGCTTATTGAGAAGGCATTAATGATATCATGCCAATCTCTGAAGGTAGTATCAAAGTATCCATGCTCCAGAAGGATAGAGATGATGCCCTATTGTTCCAATCCCCACCAAACAGACCATCTCCAATCCAAGAAGCACCTCCTTTGAGGGACAGCAGTGATCTTACAGGAGTGTGGTTTACTGGTGCGTCATCTCACCGTGAGAACAGCAAGTGGAAATACAAGGCCGTAGCACTGGAAGTAGCAGCGGGGGAAAGAGCAATTGAAACAGGAGAAGGTAGGGCACAAGTAGGGGAACTCAGAGCCGTCCTACTAGCTGCACAACATGGGGCTACTTACATTTACGCTGAGTCATATGCTGTTTTTAAAGGAGCCACTGAATGGATAGGACACTGGGCAGCCAATGATTGGCAGGTGAATAGAGTCCCAATCTGGGAGACAGATACCTGGAAGCAACTGTTGGAAATAGGAGGACAGAGAACATTGCACATTGCTTGGGTAAAAGGCCACGATCGTTCAAACTCGATCACTGCTCAGTTCAACCAACAGGTAGATAGCCTCACGCGGCTACAACAAATGGACATTGTAGATGACGGTCGGGAATGGGAACGCTTACTCGAATGGTTACATATTAAGCCTGGCCATACAGGCCGTACTGATCTGTATCAGGAAGGTCTAGCCCGGGGGTGGCCTGTGTCGGTTAAGCTGTGCGAACAAATAGTACCTGCCTGGTCACAATGTCGCCTACGACTCAGCAAAGATCATCCGAGTAAGGCGCTTCCCTTACACATGCGGGACAAGAAAGCGTTGTGGCATTCATAGCAGCTTGATTATATTGGGCCCTTGAGATCATCAGGTGGGAAAAGATATGTCCTGGTAGGAGTGGAGATTATCTCCAGCCTCAGTATGGCCAGCAGTTTCAAACCAGCTACCAGGGACAGCACAGTGAAAGGCCTAAAAGGGTGGCTCAGCACACTTCCCCTTCCCGAGGAAATCCAAAGTGATAACGGTTCACACTTTACGGCTTCGGTGGTACAAGATTGGGCCAAAGAAGAAGGGATTCGATGGGTATTTCATACTCCCTATTATCCTCAGGCTAATGGCATTGTTGAATGCACCAACGGATTGATTAAGCGTTTTGCAAAACCTCATAAATCATAAGGGAAGGTGAAGAAGGCACCTTGCCCACTGACATTCGAAAAGTAATATGGGATAATGCAATTGAGTTTGAGAGAAAATTTCAGTCCAGGTGGTATCTGGTTAATTTCACCTACGATCCCACTGAGAGCAAAGCCACAGCTTTTGCCTTAACGATACGCAATGCCTCAGTATACACCATATAGCCAATCATCGCACTGGGGTTGAATCACCAAGGAGCTCTACTCTATCCAACACAGCACAGAGGTTGGGCACGACAAAATGAGACTAAATGGCAAACTGCTGATGTTGACGCATGCGTTTCACGAGACCAACAAGGATTCATTTGTGAGAGTAATACTCTCAAAGCACAAGACCTTTGTCTTGACACCAACCAGAATGTTTGTCACTTTGAGACACATCCCGATGAAACCCCAGAGACTGTGCTTGTCTAGATTGGGAAAGGGTGCGTTAGCATGAGGTCTCCCTGTAGTCTTGTATTACAGACGACAAAGGCTTGAGACCATGGCCACTCTGGGTCTCTCTGACTACAAACAACAGGGAATAAAAAGGTAAAACTGAATAGCATCAATTCCATCTGCCAATTCGTCATTTTAGAATTTGGGCCTCCAGGTAGCCATACATCATAAAAGTAGTATTATTGCCAGGATCAATGTCAGGATTCCCTGGAGACATTCAAAGGTAGCGTAGGCCAATCCGTCTGTACAGCTCATCCAAGGTTCCTGTAAGACATAAAGGAAAAGAAAATCTGCTCGGTCTTATTCGACCGACGGGGTTAAAAAGAAGGTGCGATCCACCGGGTGCTGATCCGGTGTATCTTCCCTGAACAATCCTTGGCTTCCCATGCATAGGGATTTTTGGGAGTAGCTAGCACCATTGGCACCGTCCCATTTTGAGGCATTTTCACTAGCACAGGTAGTCCAGGGTGAAATCTTCCAGGGTATTTTCCCGGTTCATTGGCAGCTTTTGGAGAGATAATATTGGCAGGCACACAGAAAGCTTTCATTTTAGGACAGCCGTCTCCACTCCATCTGTTATTTAGTTGATAGATGGCATCATCCAATCGCAAATGCCAACCAGGTTCATGACTTTTTGCAAAACGCTTAACCCATCTATTGGTGCGTTCAACAATGCCATTAGCCTGAGGATAATAGGGAGTATGAAATACCCATCGAATCCCTTCTTCTTTGGCCCAATCTTGTACCACCGAAGCCGTAAAGTGTGAACCGTTATCACTTTGGATTTCCTCGGGAAGGGGAAGTGTGCTGAGCCACCCTTTTAGGCCTTTCACTGTGTTGTCCCTGGTAGCTGGTTTGAAACTGCTGGCCATACTGAGGCTGGAGATAATCTCCACTCCTACCAGGACATATCTTTTCCCACCTGATGATCTCAAGGGCCCAATATAATCAAGCTGCCATGAATGCCACAACGCTTTCTTGTCCCGCATGTGTAAGGGAGGCGCCTTACTCGGATGATCTTTGCTGAGTCGTAGGCGACATTGTGACCAGGCAGTTACTATTTGTTCGCACAGCTTAACCGACACAAGCCACCCACCTTCCCGATACAGGTCAGGACGGCCTGTGCGGCCACGTTTAACATGTAACGATTCAAGTAAGCGTTCCCATTCCCGACCATCATCTACAATGTCAATTTGTTGTAGCCGCGTGAGGCCATCTACCTGTTGGTTGAACTGAGCAGTGATCGAGTTTGAACGATCGTGGCCTTTTACCCAAGCAATGTGCAATGGTCTCTGTCCTCCTATTTCCAACAGTTGCTTCCAATTATCTGTCTCCCAAACTGGGACTCTATTCACCTGCCAATCATTGGCTGCCCACTGTCCTAGCCATTCAGTGGCTCCTTTAAAAACAGCATATGACTCAGCGTAAAAGGAGGTGGCTCCATGTTGTGCAGCTAGTAGGACGGCTCTGAGTTCCCCTACTTGTTCCCCTACCCTCCCCTGTTTCAATCGCTCTTTCTCCCGTTGTTACTTCCAGTGCTACGGCCTTATATTTCCACTTATTTTTTTCACAGTGAGATGACGCACCAGTAAACCACACTCCTGTAGATCACTGCTGTCCCTCAAAGGAGGTGCTTCTTGGATCGGAGATGGTCTATTTGGTGGGGACTGGAACAATAGGGCACCATCTATATCCTTTGGTATCCTTGTGAAGTAGCCTTGGATACTTTAAACACTGCCTTCAGAGATTGGCATGATATCATTAATGCCTTCTAAATAAGCATACCACTTTCGAACTGTAGGTCTCTGGGCAATGCCAGCTGGTGGTGGTGTCCCTTTACGGACCACATCTGGGAGGCGAAAAGGTCCCAGGAAAGATCACGCTCTGTTCTCTCCTTATCTGCTCTGCTCGTTGCAACGCTCGCACTAGGGACAGTAAACCCTTCTCCAGGTCTGAATATCTGCTCTCAGTATCATTGAAGGAGTGGGAGCAAAATTCTAATGGTCTCTCCGGTCCTGCTG
The DNA here is from genome assembly GCF_028500815.1 of Rissa tridactyla. Classification (NCBI taxonomy): domain Eukaryota; kingdom Metazoa; phylum Chordata; class Aves; order Charadriiformes; family Laridae; genus Rissa; species Rissa tridactyla. The sequence continues at coordinate 38,200 of NW_026529487.1, read as the reverse complement.
GTCCGTTCTGCCATAAATTACAACGGGAACCATGTTCACTGAACCCCCATTCTACATGGACAGGGTCAGTTGGATGTATAGGACCAAGCTGTTGGAATAACCTTAGCTCCTTTATTAGTAATTGCAGAGCATTAGTGTGTTGTTCAATCCACACCCAGGATTTACCCTTTTTTGGCAAGCTATGAAAAGGCGAGCAATGATGGAAAAGCCAGGGATGTGTTTACGCCAATAACTTAAAGTCCCAGGACTTGCTGTAACTCCTTCACGCTGGATGGATTCTGGCCATGCTCTATTTTTTCCAGGGTATCCTGAGGGACAGAAGCAGCTCCCTTAATCCACCAGACCCCCAGGAATTTAACTTCCTGTGCGGGTCCCTGACACTTTGAGTCGGGAATTTCCAATCCCAAATCTGATAATGTTTTTCGGATGTTTTCCATCATGTCTTGTACACTTTCTTAGTTCTCTCCCCTATTAAGATGTCATCAATAATATATTGGTATACCGTACATCCCTGTGAAACAGGAATCTCTGATAGCGCTTTAGCTAAAGCATTATGGGCAATAGTGGGGGAATGTTTGTATCCTTGCGGAAAGCGGTTAAAGGCATATTGGACTCCTTTCCATGTGAATGCAAACTGCGCTTTGTCCTGCTCAAGGAGGGGAATCATAAAAAAATATGTCTTTAACATCTAAGGCAACCCTCCAAGGATGGGCAGCTCCTTGTATCATTGTCACAATTTCCGCGATAGTCGGAACCGCAGCAGTCAGGGATGCAGTGTTGGCATCCAACTTTTGGTAATCTACTGTGAACAGCTATTGCCTTTTTGGTTTCTTTACTGGCCACACCGGTGAAAAATAAGGCGAGTGAATCCTCTTAATGATGTCCCTTTTTTCTAAATCTGATACCACTCTGTCTGCTCCTGCAACAGCAGCTGCAGGCAGTGGATACTACAGGAGAGCAGAGATTTGGAGGGAAAGGTATGGAAGTTTCCAATAGACTCAATTTCACTGTGTCTATTACTTTTTCAAATCCTGCAAAACTTCACACTGTGGAGACATCATTAAGAAAAGTCATTAAGAAAACCCCGGGCGGCAGGCTGTCGTGCCGCCTTCAGCCTCAACACCACCCTTTCCCTCTGGGCGCCGCGCCAGGCACAAAAATGGCCATACGGCTGGAGATGGGTCCCCCGCCCAAAGAGCCAGCAGGGAAAACTATGCCTTGTTCTAAAGCTCTTTGGGAACCGCTTGCGTAGCCGCACAGACCTGGGGGCTGCGGGCTTTCCTGCTGCCTTCAGCCTCAAAACCACCCTTTCCCACTTGGCGCCACACCAGGCAGAAAAATGGCCATACGGCTGGAGATGAGTCCCCTGCCCAAAGAGCCAGCAGGGAAAAATATGCCTTGTTCTAAAGCTCTTTGGGAACCGCTTGCGTAGCCCCACAGACCTGGGGCCTGCAGGCTTTCCTGCTGCCTTCAACCTCAACACCACCCTTTCCCACTTGGTGCCGCGCCAGGCACATAAAGGGCCATATGGCTGGAGATAGGTCCCCTGCCCAAAGAGCCAGCAGGTAAAACTATGCCTTGTTCTAAAGCTCTTTGGGAACCGCTTGCGTAGACCCACAGACCTGGAGGCTGCAGGCTTTCCTGAAGCCTTCAGCCTCAAAACCACCATTTCCCTCTGGGCGCTGCGCTAGGCACAAAAATGGCCATATGGCTGGAGATGGGTCCCGAGCCCAAAGAGCCAGCAGGGAAAACTATGCCTTGTTCTAAAGCTCTTTGGGAACCGCTTGCGTAGCCCCACAGACCTGGGGGCTGCAGACTTTGCTGCTGCCTTCAGCCTCAAAACCACCCTTTCCCACTTGGCGCCGCGCCAGACACAAAAATGGCTATACGGATGGACATGGGTCCCCTTCCCAAAGAGCCAGCAGGGAGAACTATTCCTCGTACTAAGGCTCTTTGGGAACCGCTTTCGTAGCCCCACAGACCTGGGGGCTGCGGGCTTTCCTGCTGCCTTCAGCCTCGACACCACCCTTTCCCACTTGGCGCCGCGCTAGGCACAAAAATGGCCATACGGCTGGAGATGGGTCCCCCGCCCAAAGAGACAGCAGGGAAAACTCTGCCTTGTTCTAAAGGTCTTTGGGAACCGCTTGCGTAGCCCCACAGACCTGGGGGCTGCGGGTTTTCCTTCTGCCTTCAGCCTCAAAAACACCCTTTCCCACTTGGCGCCGCGCCAGGCACCAAAATGGCCATATGGCTGGAGATGGGTCCCCCGCCCAAAGAGCCAGCAGGGAAAACTCTGCCTTGTTCTAAAGGTCTTTGGGAACCGTTTGCGTTGTCGCACAGACCTGGGGGCTGCGGGCTTTCCTGCTGCCTTCAGCCTCAAAACCACCCTTTTCCACTTGGCGCCGGGCCAGGCACAAAAAGGGCCTATGGCTAGAGATGGGTGCCCTGCCCAAGGAGCCATCAGGGAAAACTATGCCATGTTCTAAGGCTATTTGGGAACCGCTTGCGTAGCCCCACAGACCTGGGGGCTGCGGGCTTTCCTGCTGCCTTCAGCCTCGACAACAACCTTTCCCACTTGGCGCCGCGCCAGGCACCAAAATGGCCATACGGCTAGACATGGGTGCCCCGCCCAAAGAGCCAGCAGGGAAAACTATGCCTTGTTCTAAAGCTCTTTGGGAACCGCTTGCGTTGTCCCACAGACCTGGGGCCTGCGGGCTTTCCTGCTGCCTTCAGCCTCAAAGCCACCCTTTCCCACTTGGCGCCGCGCCAGGCACAAAAATGGCCATATGGCTGGAGATGGGTCCCATGCCCAAAGAGCCAGCAGGGAAAACTATGCCTTGTTCTAAAGCTCTTTGGGAACCGCTTGCGTAGCCGCACAGACCTGGGGGCTGCAGGATTTCCTGCTGCCTTCAGGCTCGACAACACCCTTTCCCACTTGGCGCCGCGCCAGGCACAAAAATGGCCATATGGCTGGAGATGGGTCACCCGCCCAAAGAGCCAGCAGGGAAAACTATGCCTTGTTCTAAAGCTATTTGGGAACCGCTTGCGTAGCCCCACAGACCTGGGGGCTGCGGGCTTTCCTGCTGCCTTCAGCCTCGACACCACCCTTTCCCACTTGGCGCTGCGCCAGGCTCAAAAATGGCCTATGGCTGGAGATGGGTCCCCCGCCCAAGGAGCCAGCAGGGAAAACTATGCCTTGTTCTAAAGCTCTTTGGGAACCGCTTGCTTAGCCCCACAGACCTGGGAGCTGCAGGCTTTCCTGCTGCCTTCAGCCTCAAAGCCACCCATTCCCACTTGGCGCCGCGCCAGGCACAAAAATGGCCTATGGCTGGAGATGGGTCCCATGCCCAAAGAGCCAGCAAGGAAAAGTAGGCCTTGTTCTAAAGCTCTTTGGGAACCGCTTGCGTAGCCCCACAGACCTGGGGGCTGCAGGCTTTCCTGCTGCCTTCAGCCTCGACACCACCCTCTCCCACTTGGCGCCGCGCCAGGCACAAAAATGGCCTATGGCTGGAGATGGGTCCCATGCCCAAAGAGCCAGCAAGGAAAACTAGGCCTTGTTCTAAAGGTCTTTGGGAACCGCTTGCGTAGCCCCACAGACCTGGGGGCTGCGGGCTTTCCTGCTGCCTTCAGCCTCAAAAACACCCTTTCCTACTTGGCGCCGAGCCAGGCACCAAAATGGCCATATGGGTGGAGATGGGTCCCACGCGCAAAGAGCCAGCAGGGAAAACTATGCCTTGTTCTAAAGCTCTTTGGGAACCGCTTGCGTTGTCGCACAGACCTGGGGGCTGCAGGCTTTCCTGCTGCCTTCAGCCTCAAAACCACCCTTTCACACTTGGCGCCGCGCCAGGCACAAAAATGGCCATACAGCTGGAGATGGGTCCGATGCCCAAAGAGGCAGCAGGGAAAACTATGCCTTGTTCTAAAGCTCTTTGGGAACCGCTTGCGTAACCCCACAGACCTGGGGGCTGCGGGCTTTCCTGCTGCCTTCAGCCTCAAAGCCACCCTTTCCCACTTGGCGGCGCGCCAGGCACCAAAATGGCCATATGGCTGGAGATGGGTCCCACGCCCAAAGAGCCAGCAGGGAAAACTCTGCCTTGTTCTAAAGGTCTTTGGGAACCGCTTGCGTTGTCGCACAGACCTGGGGGCTGCAGGCTTTCCTGCTGCCTTCAGCCTCAAAACCACCCTTTCCCTCTGGGCGCCGGGACAGACACAAAAATGGCCTATGGCTAGAGATGGGTCCCATGCCCAAAGAGCCAGCAGGGAAAACTATGCCTTGTTCTAAAGCTCTTTGGGAACCGCTTGCGTAGCCCCACAGACCTGGGGTCTGCGGGCTTTGCTGCTGCCTTCAGCCTCGACACCACCGTTTCCCACTTGGTGCCGCGCCAGGCAGAAAAATGGCCATACGGCTGAAGGCTGGTACCCTGCCCAAGGAGCCAGCAGGGAAAACTATGCCTTGTTCTAAAGCTCTTTGGGAACTGCTCGTGTAGCCCCACAGACTTGGGGGCTGCGGGCTTTCCTGCTGCCTTCAGCCTCGACACCACCCTTTCCCACTTGGCGCCGCGCTAGGCACAAAAATGGCCATATGGCTGGAGATGGGTCCACCGCCCAAGGAGCCATCAGGGAAAACTATGCCTTGTTCTAAGGCTCTTTGGGAACCGCTTGCGTAGCCCCACAGACCTTGGGGCTGCAGGCTTTCCTGCTGCCTTCAGCCTCGACACCACCCTCTCCCACTTGGCGCTGCGCCAAGCACAAAAATGGACATATGGATGGAGATGGGTCCCCCGCCCAAACAGCCAGGAGGGAAAACTATGCCTTGTTCTAAGGCTCTTTAGGAACCGCTTGCGTAGCCCCATAGACCTGGGGGCTGCGGGCTTTGCTGCTGCCTTCAGACTCGACAACACCCTTTCCCACTTGTCGCCGCGTCAGGCACATAAATGGCCATACGGCTGGAGATGGGTGCCACGGCGAAAGAGCCAGCAGGGAAAACTATGCCTTGTTCTAAAGCTCTTTGGGAACCGCTTGCGTAGCCCCACAGACCTGCGGGCTGCAGGCTTTCCTGCTGCCTTCAGCCTCGACACCACGCTTTCCAACTTGGCACCGCGCCAGGCACAAAAATGGCCATACGGCTGCAGATGGGTCTCCCGCCCAAAGAGCCAGCGGGGAAAATTATGCCTTGTTCTAAGGCTGTTTGGGAACCGCTTGTGTAGCCCAACAGGCCTGTTGGCTGCAGGCTTTCCTGCTGCCTTCAGCCTCGACACCACCCTTTCCCACTTGGTGCCGCGCCAGGCACAAAAATGGCCATATGGCTGGAGATGTGTGCCACGCGCAAAGAGCCAGCAGGGAAAACTATGCCTTGTTCTAAAGCTCTTTGGGAACCGCTTGCGTAGCCCCACAGACCTGGGGGCTAAGGGCTTTCCTGCTAGCTTCAGCCTCGACACCACCCTTTCCCACTTGGTGCCACACCAGGCACAAAAATGGCCATACGGCAGACAATGGGTCCCCCGCCCAAAGAGCCAGCAGGGAAAACTATGCCTTGTTCTAAAGCTCTTTGGGAACCGCTTGCGTAGCCTCACAGACCTGGGGGCTGCGGGCTTTGCTGCTGCCTTCAGCCTCGACACCACCCTTTCCCACTTGGCGCCGCGCCATGCACAAAAATGGCCATACGGCTGGAGATGGGTCCCCCGCCCAAGGAGCCATTAGGGAAAACTATGCCTTGTTCTAAAGCTCTTTGGGAACCGCTTGCGTAGCCTCACAGACCTGGGGGCTGCAGGCTTTCCTGCTGCCTTCAGCCTCGACACCACGCTTTCCCACTGGGCACCGCGCCAGGCACAAAAATGGCCATACGGTTGGAGATGGGTCCCCCACCCAAACAGCCAGCAGGGAAAACTATGCCTTGTTCTAAAGCTCTTTGGGAACCTCTTGCGTAGCCCCACAGACCTGGAGGCTGCGGGCTTTCCTACTGCCTTCCGCCTCAAAAAAACCCTTTCCCACTGGGCACCGCGCCAGGCACAATAATGGCCATACGGCAGGCAATGGGTCCCCCGCCCAAAGAGCCAGCAGGGAAAACTATGCCTTGTTCTAAAGCTCTTTGGGAACCGCTTGCGTAGCCCCACAGACCTGGGGGCTGCAGGCTTTCCTCCTAGCTTCAGCCTCGATAACACCCTTTCCCACTTGGTGCCACGCCAGGCACAAAAATGGCCATTCGACAGGCAATGGGTCCCCCGCCCAAGGAGCCAGCAGGGAAAACTATGCCTTGTTCTAAAGCTCTTTGGGAACCGCGTGCGTAGCCCCACAGACCTGGGGGCTGCGGGCTTTCCTGCTGCCTTCAGCCTCGACACCACCCTTTCCCACTTGGCGCCGCGCCAGGCACAAAAATGGCCATACGGCTGGAGATGGGTCCCCCGCCCAAACAGCCAGCAGGGAAAACTATGCCTTGTTCTAAAGCTCTTTGGGAACCGCTTGCGTAGCCACACAGACCTGGGGGCTGCAGGCTTTCCTGCTAGCTTCAGACTCGACACCACGCTTTCCCACTGGGCACTGCGCCAGGCACAAAAATGGACATACGGCTGGAGATGGGTCCCCCGCCCAAAGAGCCAGCAGGAAAAACACTGCCTTGTTCTAAAGCTCTTTGGGAACCGCTTGAATTGTCCCACAGACCTGGGGGCTGCAGGCTTTCCTGCTGCCTTCACCCTCAAAACCACCCTTTCCCTCTGGGCGCCGGGACAGACACAAAAATGGCCTATGGCTGGAGATGGGTCTCCGGCCCAAAGAGCCAGCAGGGAAAACTATGCCTTGTTCTAAAGCTCTTTGGGAACCGCTTGCGTAGCCCCACAGACCTGGGGGCTGCGGGCTTTGCTGCTGCCTTCAGCCTCGACACCACCCTTTCCCACTTGGCGCCGCGCCATGCACAAAAATGGCCATACGGTTGGAGATGGGCCCCCCACCCAAACAGCCAGCAGGGAAAACTATGCCTTGTTCTAAAGCTCTTTGGGAACCTCTTGCGTAGCCCCACAGACCTGGAGGCTGCGGGCTTTCCTACTGCCTTCCGCCTCAAAAAAACCCTTTCCCACTGGGCACCGCGCCAGGCACAATAATGGCCATACGGCAGGCAATGGGTCCCCCGCCCAAAGAGCCAGCAGGGAAAACTATGCCTTGTTCTAAAGCTCTTTGGGAACCGCTTGCGTAGCCCCACAGACCTGGGGGCTGCAGGCTTTCCTCCTAGCTTCAGCCTTGATAACACCCTTTCCCACTTGGTGCCACGCCAGGCACAAAAATGGCCATTCGACAGGCAATGGGTCCCCCGCCCAAGGAGCCAGCAGGGAAAACTATGCCTTGTTCTAAAGCTCTTTGGGAACCGCGTGCGTAGCCCCACAGACCTGGGGGCTGCGGGCTTTCCTGCTGCCTTCAGCCTCGACACCACCCTTTCCCACTTGGCGCCGCGCCAGGCACAAAAATGGCCATACGGCTGGAGATGGGTCCCCCGCCCAAACAGCCAGCAGGGAAAACTATGCCTTGTTCTAAAGCTCTTTGGGAACCGCTTGCGTAGCCACACAGACCTGGGGGCTGCAGGCTTTCCTGCTAGCTTCAGACTCGACACCACGCTTTCCCACTGGGCACTGCGCCAGGCACAAAAATGGACATACGGCTGGAGATGGGTCCCCCGCCCAAAGAGCCAGCAGGAAAAACACTGCCTTGTTCTAAAGCTCTTTGGGAACCGCTTGAATTGTCCCACAGACCTGGGGGCTGCAGGCTTTCCTGCTGCCTTCACCCTCAAAACCACCCTTTCCCTCTGGGCGCCGGGACAGACACAAAAATGGCCTATGGCTGGAGATGGGTCTCCGGCCCAAAGAGCCAGCAGGGAAAACTATGCCTTGTTCTAAAGCTCTTTGGGAACCGCTTGCGTAGCCGCACAGACCTGGGAGCTGCGGGCCTTCCTGCTGACTTCAGCCTCAACACCACGCTTTCCCACTGGGCACCGCGCCAGGCAGAAAAATGGCCTATGGCTGGAGAGGGGTCTCCCGCCCAAAGAGCCAGCAGGGAAAACTATGCCTTGTTCTAAAGCTCTTTGGGAACCGCTTGCGTAGCCGCACAGACCTGGGGGCTGCGGGCTTTCCTGCTGCCTTCAGCCTCGACACCAGCCTTTCCCACTTGGCGTCGCGCCAAGCACAAAAATGGACATATGGATGGAGATGGATCCCCCGCCCAAACAGCCAGCAGGGAAAACTATGCCTTGTTCTAAAGCTCTTTGGGAACCGCTTGCGTAGCCCCACAGACCTGGGGGCTGCAGGCTTTCCTGCTAGCTTCAGCCCCGACACCACCCTTTCCCACTTGGTGCCACGCCATGCACAAAAATGGCCATTCGGCAGGCAATGGGTCCCCCGCCCAAGGAGCCAGCAGGGAAAACTATGCCTTGTTCTAAAGCTCTTTGGGAACCGCTTGCGTAGCCCCACAGACCTGGGGGCTGCGGGCTTTGCTGCTGCCTTCAGCCTCGACACCACCGTTTCCCACTTGGTGCCGCGCCAGGCAGAAAAATGGCCATACGGCTGAAGGCTGGTACCCTGCCCAAGGAGCCAGCAGGGAAAACTATGCCTTGTTCTAAAGCTCTTTGGGAACTGCTCGCGTAGCCCCACAGACTTGGGGGCTGCGGGCTTTCCTGCTGCCTTGAGCCTCGACACCACCCTTTCCCACTTGGCGCCGCGCTAGGCACAAAAATGGCCATACGGCTGGAGATGGGTGTCCCGCCCAAAGAGCCAGCAGGGAAAACTATGCCTTGTTCTAAAGCTCTTTGGGAACCGCTTGCGTAGCCCCACAGACCTGGGGGCTGCAGGCTTTCCTGCTGCCTTCAGCCTCGACACCACCCTTTCCCACTGGGCACCGCGCCAGGCACAAAAATGGCCATACGGCTGGAGATGGGTCTCCCGCCCAAAGAGGCAGCAGGGAAAACTATGCCTTGTTCTAAGGCTCTTTGGGAACCGCTTGTGTAGCCCAACAGGCCTGGGGGCTGCAGGCTTTCCTGCTGCCTTCAGCCTCGACACCACCCTTTCCCACTTGGTGCCGCGCCAGGCACAAAAATGGCCATATGGCTGGAGATGTGTGCCACGCGCAAAGAGCCAGCAGGGAAAACTATGCCTTGTTCTAAAGCTCTTTGGGAACACCTTGCGTAGCCCCACAGACCTGGGGTTGCGGGCTTTCCTGCTAGCTTCAGCCTCGACACCACCCTTTCCCACTTGGTGCCACACCAGGCACAAAAATGGCCATACGGCAGGCAATGGGTCCCCCGCCCAAAGAGCCAGCAGGGAAAACTATGCCTTGTTCTAAAGCTCTTTGGGAACCGCTTGCGTAGCCTCACAGACCAGGGGGCTGCGGGCTTTGCTGCTGACTTCAGCCTCTAAGCCACCCTTTCCCACTTGGCGCCGCGCCATGCACAAAAATGGCCATACGGCTGGAGATGGGTCCCCCGCCCAAGGAGCCATTAGGGAAAACTATGCCTTGTTCTAAAGCTCTTTGGGAACCGCTTGCGTAGCCTCACAGACCTGGGGGCTGCAGGCTTTCCTGCTGCCTTCAGCCTCGACACCACGCTTTCCCACTGGGCACCGCGCCAGGCACAAAAATTGCCATACGGTTGGAGATGGGTCCCCCACCCAATCAGCCAGCAGGGAAAACTATGCCTTGTTCTAAAGCTCTTTGGGAACCTCTTGCGTAGCCCCACAGACCTGGAGGCTGCGGGCTTTCCTACTGCCTTCCGCCTCAAAAAAACCCTTTCCCACTGGGCACCGCGCCAGGCACAATAATGGCCATACGGCAGGCAATGGGTCCCCCGCCCAAAGAGCCAGCAGGGAAAATTATGCCTTGTTCTAAAGCTCTTTGGGAACCGCGTGCGTAGCCCCACAGACCTGGGGGCTGCGGGCTTTCCTGCTGCCTTCAGCCTCGACACCACCCTTTCCCACTTGGCGCCGCGCCAGGCACAAAAATGGCCATACGGCTGGAGATGGGTCCCCCGCCCAAAGAGCCAGCAGGGAAACCTATGCCTTGTTCTAAAGCTCTTTGGGAACCGCTTGCGTAGCCACACAGACCTGGGGGCTGCAGGCTTTCCTGCTAGCTTCAGCCTCGACACCACGCTTTCCCACTGGGCACTGCGCCAGGCACAAAAATGGACATACGGCTGGAGATGGGTCCCCCGCCCAAAGAGCCAGCAGGAAAAACACTGCCTTGTTCTAAAGCTCTTTGGGAACCGCTTGAATTGTCCCACAGACCTGGGGGCTGCAGGCTTTCCTGCTGCCTTCACCCTCAAAACCACCCTTTCCCTCTGGGCGCCGGGACAGACACAAAAATGGCCTATGGCTGGAGATGGGTCTCCGGCCCAAAGAGCCAGCAGGGAAAACTATGCCTTGTTCTAAAGCTCTTTGGGAACCGCTTGCGTAGCCCCACAGACCTGGGGGCTGCAGGCTTTCCTGCTAGCTTCATCCTCGACACCACCCTTTCCCACTTGGTGCCACGCCATGCACAAAAATGGCCATTCGGCAGGCAATGGGTCCCCCGCCCAAGGAGCCAGCAGGGAAAACTATGCCTTGTTGTAAAGGTCTTTGGGAACCGCTTGCGTAGCCCCAGAGACCTGGGGGCTGCAGGCTTTCCTGCTGCCTTCAGCCTCGACACCACCCTTTCCCACTTGGTGCCGCGCCAGGCCCAAAAATGGCCATATGGCTGGAGATGGGTGCCACGCCCAAAGAGCCAGCAGGGAAAACTATGCCTTGTTCTAAAGCTCTTTGGGAACCGCTTGCGTAGCCGCACAGACCTGGGGGCTGCGGGCTTTCCTGCTGCCTTCAGCCTCGACACCAGCCTTTCCCACTTGGCGTCGCGCCAAGCACAAAAATGGACATATGGATGGAGATGGATCCCCCGCACAAACAGCCAGCAGGGAAAATTGTGCCTTCTTCTAAGGCTCTTTGGGAACCGCTTGCGTAGCCCCACAGACCTGGGGGCTGCAGGCTTTCCTGCTGCCTTCAGCCTCAAAGCCACCCTTTCCCACTTGGTGCCGCGCCAGGCACAAAAATGGCCATATGGCTGGAGATATGTGCCACGCCCAAAGAGCCAGCAGGGAAAACTATGCCTTGTTCTAAAGCTCTTTGGGAACCGCTTGCGTAGCCCCTCAGACCTGGGGGCTGCAGGCTTTCCTGCTGCCTTCAGCCTCGACACCACGCTTTCCCACTGGGCACCGCGCCAGGCACAAAAATGGCCATACGGCTGGAGATGGGTCTCCCGCCCAAAGAGCCAGCAGGGAAAATTATGCCTTGTTCTAAGGCTCTTTGGGAACCGCTTGTGTAGCCCAACAGGCCTGGGGGCTGCAGGCTTTCCTGCTGCCTTCAGCCTCGACACCACCCTTTCCCACTTGGTGCCGCGCCAGGCACAAAAATGGCCATATGGCTGGAGATGTGTGCCACGCGCAAAGAGCCAGCAGGGAAAACTATGCCTTGTTCTAAAGCTCTTTGGGAACCGCTTGCGTAGCCCCACAGACCTTGGGGTTGCGGGCTTTCCTGCTAGCTTCAGCCTCGACACCACCCTTTCCCACTTGGTGCCACACCAGGCACAAAAATGGCCATACGGCAGGCAATGGGTGCCCCGCCCAAAGAGCCAGCAGGGAAAACTATGCCTTGTTCTAAAGCTCTTTGGGAACCGTTTGCGTAGCCTCACAGACCAGGGGGCTGCGGGCTTTGCTGCTGACTTCAGCCTCTAAGCCACCCTTTCCCACTTGGCGCCGCGCCATGCACAAAAATGGCCATACGGCTGGAGATGGGTCCCCCGCCCAAGGAGCCATTAGGGAAAACTATGCCTTGTTCTAAAGCTCTTTGGGTACCGCTTGCGTAGCCTCACAGACCTGGGGGCTGCAGGCTTTCCTGCTGCCTTCAGCCTCGACACCACGCTTTCCCACTGGGCACCGCGCCAGGCACAAAAATGGCCATACGGTTGCAGATGGGTCCCCCACCCAATCAGCCAGCAGGGAAAACTATGCCTTGTTCTAAGGCTCTTTGGGAACCTCTTGCGTAGCCCCACAGACCTGGAGGCTGCGGGCTTTCCTACTGCCTTCCGCCTCAAAAAAACCCTTTCCCACTGGGCACCGCGCCAGGCACAATAATGGCCATACGGCTGGAGATGGGTCTCCCGCCCAAAGAGCCAGCAGAGAAAACTATGCCTTGTTCTAAAGCTCTTTGGGAACCGCTTGCGTAGCCCCACAGACCTGGGGGCTGCGGGCTTTGCTGCTGCCTTCAGCATCAAAGCCACCCTTTCCCACTTGGCGCCGCGCCATGCACAAAAATGGCCATACGGCTGGAGATGGGTCCCCCGCCCAAGGAGCCATCAGGGAAAACTATGCCTTGTTCTAAAGCTCTTTGGGAACCGCTTGCGTAGCCCAACAGACCTGGGGGCTGCGGGCTTTCCTGCTGCCTTCAGCCTCGACACCACGCTTTCCCACTGGGCACCGCGCCAGGCACAAAAATGGCCATACGGCTGGAGATGGGTCTCCCGCCCAAAGAGCCAGCAGGGAAAATTATGCCTTGTTCTAAGGCTCTTTGGGAACCGCTTGCGTAGCCCAACAGACCTGGGGGCTGCAGGCTTTCCTGCTGCCTTCAGCCTCAAATCCACCCTTTCCCACTTGGCGCCGCACCATGCACAAAAATGGCCATACGGTTGGAGATGGGTCCCCCGCCCAAGGAGCCAGCAGGGAAAACTATGCCTTGTTCTAAAGCTCTTTGGGAACCGCTTGCGTAGCCCCACAGACCTGGGGGCTGCAGGCTTTCCTGCTGCCTTCAGCCTCGACACCACCCTTTCCCACTTGGTGCCGCGCCAGGCACAAAAATGGCCATATGGCTGGAGATGTGTGCCACGCGCAAAGAGCCAGCAGGGAAAACTATGCCTTGTTCTAAAGCTCTTTGGGAACCGCTTGAATTGTCCCACAGACCTGGGGGCTGCGGGCTTTCCTGCTGCCTTCAGCCTCGACACCAGCCTTTCCCACTTGGCGCCGCGCCAAGCACAAAAATGGACATATGGATGGAGGTGGGTCCCCCGCCCAAGGAGCCAGCAGGGAAAACTGTGCCTTGTTCTAATGCTCTTTGGGAACCGCTTGCGTAGCCCCACAGACCTGGGGGCTGCAGGCTTTCCTGCTAGCTTCAGCCTCGACACCACCCTTTCCCACTTGGTGCCACGCCAGGCACAAAAATGGCCATACGGCAGGCAATGGGTCCCCCGCCCAAGGAGCCAGCAGGGAAAACTATGCCTTGTTCTAAAGCTCTTTGGGAACCGCTTGCGTAGCCCCACAGACCTGGGGGCTGCAGGCTTTCCTGCTGCCTTCAGCCTCGACACCACGCTTTCCCACTGGGCACCGCGCCAGGCACAAAAATGGCCATACGGCTGGAGATGGGTCTCCCGCCCAAAGAGCCAGCAGGGAAAATTATGCCTTGTTCTAAGGCTCTTTGGGAACCGCTTGCGTAGCCCCACAGACCTGGGGGCTGCAGGCTTTCCTGCTGCCTTCAGCCTCAAATCCACCCTTTCCCACTTGGCGCCGCACCATGCACAAAAATGGCCATATGGCTGGAGATGTGTGCCACGCGCAAAGAGCCAGCAGGGAAAACTATGCCTTGTTCTAAAGCTCTTTGGGAACCGCTTGCGTAGCCCCACAGACCTGGGGGTTGCGGGCTTTCCTGCTAGCTTCAGCCTCGACACCACCCTTTCCCACTTGGTGCCACACCAGGCACAAAAATGGGCATACGGCAGGCAATGGGTCCCCCGCCCAAAGAGCCAGCAGGGAAAACTATGCCTTGTTCTAAAGCTCTTTGGGAACCGCTTGCGTAGCCTCACAGACCTGGGGGCTGCGGGCTTTGCTGCTGACTTCAGCCTCAAAGCCACCCTTTCCCACTTGGCGCCGCGCCATGCACAAAAATGGCCATACGGCAGGCAATGGGTCCCCCGCTCAAAGAGCCAGCAGGGAAAACTATGCCTTGTTCTAAAGCTCTTTGGGAACCGCTTGCGTAGCCCCACAGACCTGGGGGCTGCAGGCTTTCCTGCTGCCTTCAGCCTCGACACCACGCTTTCCCACTGGGCACCGCGCCAGGCACAAAAAGGGCCATACGGTTGGAGATGGGTCCCCCACCCAATCAGCCAGCAGGGAAAACTATGCCTTGTTCTAAAGCTCTTTGGGAACCGCTTGCGTAGCCCCACAGACCTGGGGGCTGCGGGCTTTCCTGCTGTCTTCAGCCTCGACACCAGCCTTTCCCACTTGGCGCTGCGCCAAGCACAAAAATGGACATATGGATGGAGATGGATCCCCCGACCAAACAGCCAGGAGGGAAAACTGTGCCTTGTTCTAAAGCTCTTTGGGAACCGCTTGCGTAGCCCCACAGACCTGGGGGCTGCAGGCTTTCCTGCTGCCTTCAGCCTCAAAGCCACCCTTTCCCACTTGGTGCCGCGCCAGGCCCAAAAATGGCCATATGGCTGGAGATGTGTGCCACGCGCAAAGAGCCAGCAGGGAAAACTATGCCTTGTTCTAAAGCTCTTTGGGAACCGCTTGCGTAGCCCCACAGACCTGGGGGCTGCGGGCTTTCCTGCTGCCTTCAGCCTCGACACCAGCCTTTCCCACTTGGCGCCGCGCCATGCACAAAAATGGCCATACGGCTGGAGATGGGTCCCCCGCCCAAGGAGCCATCAGGGAAAACTATGCCTTGTTCTAAAGGTCTTTGGGAACCGCTTGCGTAGCCCCACAGACCTGGGGGCTGCAGGCTTTCCTGCTGCCTTCAGCCTCGACACCACCCTTTCCCACTTGGCGCCGCACCATGCACAAAAATGGCCGTACGGTTGGAGATGGGTCCCCATCCCAAGGAGCCAGCAGGGAAAACTATGCCTTGTTCTAAAGGTCTTTGGGAACCGCTTGCGTAGCACCACAGACCTGGGGGCTGCAGGCTTTCCTGCTGCCTTCAGCCTCGACACCACACTTTCCCACTTGGTGCCGCGCCAGGCCCAAAAATGGCCATATGGCTGGAGATGTGTGCCACGCCCACAGAGCCATCAGGGAAAACTATGCCTTGTTCTAAAGGTCTTTGGGAACCGCTTGCGTAGCCCCACAGACCTGGGGGCTGCGGGCTTTCCTGCTGCCTTCAGCCTCGACACCAGCCTTTCCCACTTGGCGCCGCGCCAAGCACAAAAATGGACATATGGATGGAGGTGGGTCCCCCGCCCAAGGAGCCAGCAGGGAAAACTGTGCCTTGTTCTAAAGCTCTTTGGGAACCGCTTGCGTAGCCCCACAGACCTGGGGGCTGCAGGCTTTCCTGCTAGCTTCAGCCTCGACACCACCCTTTCCCACTTGTTGCCACGCCAGGCACAAAAATGGCCATACGGCAGGCAATGGGTCCCCCGCCCAAGGAGCCAGCAGGGAAAACTATGCCTTGTTCTAAAGCTCTTTGGGAACCGCTTGCGTAGCCCCACAGACCTGGGGGCTGCAGGCTTTCCTGCTGCCTTCAGCCTCGACACCACGCTTTCCCACTGGGCACCGCGCCAGGCACAAAAATGGCCATACGGCTGGAGATGGGTCTCCCGCCCAAAGAGCCAGCAGGGAAAATTATGCCTTGTTCTAAGGCTCTTTGGGAACCGCTTGCGTAGCCCCACAGACCTGGGGGCTGCAGGCTTTCCTGCTGCCTTCAGCCTCAAAACCACCCTTTCCCACTTGGTGCGACGCCAGGCACAAAAATGGCCATATGGCAGGCAATGTGTCCCCCGACCAAGGAGCCAGCAGGGAAAACTATGCCTTGTTCTAAAGCTCTTTGGGAACCGCTTGCGTAGCCCCACAGACCTGGGGGCTGCGGGCTTTGCTGCTGCCTTCAGCCTCGACAACACCCTTTCCCACTTGGCGCCGCGCCATGCACAAAAATCGCCATACGGTTGGAGATGGGTGCCACGCCCAAGGAGTCAGCAGGGAAAACTATGCCTTGTTCTAAGGTTCTTTGGGAACCGCTTGCGTAGCCCAACAGACCTGGGGGCTGCGGGCTTTCCTGCTGCCTTCAGCCTCAAAACCACCCTTTCCCACTTGGCGCCGCACCATGCACAAAAATGGCCATACGGTTGGAGATGGGTCCCCTGCCCAAGGAGCCAGCAGGTAAAACTATGCCTTCTTCTAAAGCTCTTTGGGAACCGCTTGCGTAGCCCCACAAACCTGGGGGCTGCAGGCTTTCCTGCTGCCTTCAGCCTCGACACCACCCTTTCCCACTTGGCGCCGCGCCAGGCACAAAAATGGCCATACCGTGGCAATGGGTCTCCCACCCAAAGAGCCAGCAGGGAAAACTATGCCTTGTTCTAAACCTCTTTGGGAACCGCTTGCGTAGCCCCACAGACCTGGGGGCTGCGGTCTTTCCTGCTGCCTTCAGCCTCGACACCACCCTTTCCCACTTGGCGCCGCGCCATGCAGAAAAATGGCCATACGGTTGGAGATGGGTCCCCCGCCCAAGGAGCCAGCAGGGAAAACTATGCCTTGTTCTAAAGCTCTTTGGGAACCGCTTGCGTAGCCCCACAGACCTGGGGGCTGCGGGCTTTCCTGCTGCCTTCAGCCTCGACACCACGCTTTCCCACTGGGCGCCGCGCCAGGCACAAAAATGGCATATGGCTGGAGGTTGGTACCCTGCCCAAGGAGCCAGCAGGGAAAACTATGCCTTAGTCTGAAGCTCTTTGGGAACCGCTTGCGTAGCCCCACAGACCTGGGGGCTGAGGGCTTTCCTGCTGCCTTCAGCCTCGACACCACCCTTTCCCACTTGGCGCCGCGCCAGGCACAAAAATGGCCATACGGCTGGAGGTTGGTACCCTGCCCAAGGAGCCAGCAGGGAAAACTATGCCTTGTTCTAAAGCTCTTTGGGAACCACTTGTGTAGCCCCACAGACTTGGGGGCTGCGGGCTTTCCTGCTGCCTTCAGCCTCGACACCACCCTTTCCCACTTGGCGCCGCGCTAGGCAGAAAAATGGCCATACGGCAGGCAATGGGTCCCCCGCCCAAAGAGCCAGCAGGGAAAACTATGCCTTGTTCTAAAGCTCTTTGGGAACCGCTTGCGTAGCCTCACAGACCTGGGGGCTGCGGGCTTTGCTGCTGACTTCAGCCTCTAAGCCACCCTTTCCCACTTGGCGCCGCGCCATGCACAAAAATGGCCATACGGCTGGAGATGGGTCCCCCGCCCAAACAACCAGCAGGGAAAACTGTGCCTTGTTCTAAAGCTCTTTGGGAACCGCTTGCGTAGCCCCACAGACCTGGGGGCTGCGGGCTTTCCTGCTGCCTTCAGCCTCAAAACAACCCTTTCCCTCTGGGCGCCGGGACAGACACAAAAATGGCCGATGGCTGGAGATGGGTCTCCCGCCCAAAGAGCCAGCAGGGAAAACTATGCCTTGTTCTAAAGCTCTTTGGGAACCGCTTGCGTAGCCCCACAGACCTGGGGGTTGCGGGCTTTCCTGCTGCCTTCAGCCTCGACACCACCCTTTCCCACTTGGCGCCGCGCCAGGCACAAAAATGGCCATACGGCTGGAGATGGGTCCCCCGCCCAAAGAGCCAGCAGGGAAACCTATGCCTTGTTCTAAAGCTCTTTGGGAACCGCTTGAATTGTCCCACAGACCTGGGGGCTGCAGGCTTTCCTGCTGCCTTCAGCCTCGACACCACCCTTTCCCACTTGGCGCCGCGCCAGGCACAAAAATGGCCATACGGCTGGAGATGGGTCCCCCGCCCAAAGAGCCAGCAGGGAAAACTATGCCTTGTTCTAAAGCTCTTTGGGAACCGCTTGAATTGTCCCACAGACCTGGGGGCTGCAGGCTTTCCTGCTGCCTTCAGCCTCAAAACCACCCTTTCCCTCTGGGCGCCGGGACAGACACAAAAATGGCCTATGGCTAGAGATGGGTCCCATGCCCAAAGAGCCAGCAGGGAAAACTATGCCTTGTTCTAAAGCTCTTTGGGAACCGCTTGCGTAGCCCCACAGACCTGGGGGCTGCAGGCTTTCCTGCTGCCTTCAGCCTCGACACCACCCTTTCCCACTTGGCGCCGCGCCAGGCACAAAAATGGCCACACCGTGGCAATGGGTCTCCCACCCAAAGAGCCAGCAGGGAAAACTATGCCTTGTTCTAAACCTCTTTGGGAACCGCTTGCGTAGCCCCACAGACCTGGGGGCTGCGGGCTTTCCTGCTGCCTTCAGCCTCGACACCACCCTTTCCCACTTGGCGCCGCGCCATGCAGAAAAATGGCCATACGGTTGGAGATGGGTCCCCCGCCCAAGGAGCCAGCAGGGAAAACTATGCCTTGTTCTAAAGCTCTTTGGGAACCGCTTGCCTAGCCCCACAGACCTGGGGGCTGCGGGCTTTCCTGCTGCCTTCAGCCTCGACACCACGCTTTCCCACTGGGCGCCGCGCCAGGCACAAAAATGGCATATGGCTGGAGGTTGGTACCCTGCCCAAGGAGCCAGCAGGGAAAACTATGCCTTAGTCTGAAGCTCTTTGGGAACCGCTTGCGTAGCCCCACAGACCTGGGGGCTGAGGGCTTTCCTGCTGCCTTCAGCCTCGACACCACCCTTTCCCACTTGGCGCCGCGCCAGGCACAAAAATGGCCATACGGCTGGAGGTTGGTACCCTGCCCAAGGAGCCAGCAGGGAAAACTATGCCTTGTTCTAAAGCTCTTTGGGAACCACTTGTGTAGCCCCACAGACTTGGGGGCTGCGGGCTTTCCTGCTGCCTTCAGCCTCGACACCACCCTTTCCCATTTGGCGCCACGCTAGGTAGAAAAATGGCCATACGGCAGGCAATGGGTCCCCCGCCCAAAGAGCCAGCAGGGAAAACTATGCCTTGTTCTAAAGCTCTTTGGGAACCGCTTGCGTAGCCTCACAGACCTGGGGGCTGCGGGCTTTGCTGCTGACTTCAGCCTCTAAGCCACCCTTTCCCACTTGGCGCCGCGCCATGCACAAAAATGGCCATACGGCTGGAGATGGGTCCCCCGCCCAAACAACCAGCAGGGAAAACTGTGCCTTGTTCTAAAGCTCTTTGGGAACCGCTTGCGTAGCCCCACAGACCTGGGGGCTGCGGGCTTTCCTGCTGCCTTCAGCCTCAAAACAACCCTTTCCCTCTGGGCGCCGGGACAGACACAAAAATGGCCTATGGCTGGAGGTGGTCTCCCGCCCAAAGAGCCAGCAGGGAAAACTATGCCTTGTTCTAAAGCTCTTTGGGAACCGCTTGCGTAGCCCCACAGACCTGGGGGTTGCGGGCTTTCCTGCTGCCTTCAGCCTCGACACCACCCTTTCCTACTTGGCGCCGCGCCAGGCACAAAAATGGCCATACGGCTGGAGATGGGTCCCCCGCCCAAAGAGCCAGCAGGGAAAACTATGCCTTGTTCTAAAGCTATTTGGGAACCGCTTGCGTAGCCCCACAGACCTGGGGGCTGCGGGCTTTCCTGCTGCCTTCAGCCTCGACACCACCCTTTCCCACTTGGCGCCGCGCCAGGCACAAAAATGGCCATACGGCTGGAGATGGGTCCCCCGCCCAAAGAGCCAGCAGGGAAAACTATGCCTTGTTCTAAAGCTCTTTGGGAACCGCTTGAATTGTCCCACAGACCTGGGGGCTGCAGGCTTTCCTGCTGCCTTCAGCCTCAAAACCACCCTTTCCCACTTGGCGCCGCGCCAGGCACAAAAATGGCCATACGGCTGGAGATGGGTCCCCCGCCCAAAGAGCCAGCAGGGAAAACTATGCCTTGTTCTAAAGCTCTTTGGGAACCGCTTGAATTGTCCCACAGACCTGGGGGCTGCAGGCTTTCCTGCTGCCTTCAGCCTCAAAACCACCCTTTCCCTCTGGGCGCCGGGACAGGCACAAAAATGGCCTATGGCTAGAGATGGGTCCCATGCCCAAAGAGCCAGCAGGGAAAACTATGCCTTGTTCTAAAGCTCTTTGGGAACCGCTTGCGTAGCCCCACAGACCTGGGGGTTGCGGGCTTTCCTGCTGCCTTCAGCCTCGACACCACCCTTTCCCACTTGGCGCCGCGCCAGGCACAAAAATGGCCATACGGCTGGAGATGGGTCCCCCGCCCAAAGAGCCAGCAGGGAAAACTATGCCTTGTTCTAAAGCTATTTGGGAACCGCTTGCGTAGCCCCACAGACCTGGGGGCTGCGGGCTTTGCTGCTGCCTTCAGCCTCGACACCACCGTTTCCCACTTGGTGCCGCGCCAGGCAGAAAAATGGCCATACGGCTGAAGGCTGGTACCCTGCCCAAGGAGCCAGCAGGGAAAACTATGCCTTGTTCTAAAGCTCTTTGGGAACCGCTTGCGTAGCCGCACAGACCTGGGAGCTGCGGGCCTTCCTGCTGACTTCAGCGTCGACACCACCCTTTCCCACTGGGCACCGCGCCAGGCACAATAATGGCCATACGGCTGGAGATGGGTCTCCCGCCCAAAGAGCCAGCAGGGAAAACTATGCCTTGTTCTAAAGCTCTTTGGGAACCGCTTGCGTAGCCGCACAGACCTGGGGGCTGCGGGCTTTCCTGCTGCCTTCAGCCTCGACACCACCCTTTCCCACTTGGCGCCGCGCCAGGCACAAAAATGGCCATACGGCTGGAGATGGGTCCCCCGCCCAAAGAGCCAGCAGGGAAAACTATGCCTTGTTCTAAAGCTATTTGGGAACCGCTTGCGTAGCCCCACAGACCTGGGGGCTGCAGGCTTTCCTGCTGCCTTCAGCCTCGACACCACGCTTTCCCACTGGGCACCGCGCCAGGCACAAAAATGGCCATACGGCTGGAGATGGGTCCCCCGCCCAAAGAGCCAGCAGGGAAAATTATGCCTTGTTCTAAGGCTCTTTGGGAACCGCTTGCGTAGCCCCACAGACCTGGGGGCTGCAGGCTTTCCTGCTGCCTTCAGCCTCAAATCCACCCTTTCCCACTTGGCGCCGCACCATGCACAAAAATGGCCATATGGCTGGAGATGTGTGCCACGCGCAAAGAGCCAGCAGGGAAAACTATGCCTTGTTCTAAAGCTCTTTGGGAACCGCTTGCGTAGCCCCACAGACCTGGGGGTTGCGGGCTTTCCTGCTAGCTTCAGCCTCGACACCAGCCTTTCCCACTTGGTGCCACACCAGGCACAAAAATGGCCATACGGCAGGCAATGGGTCCCCCGCCCAAAGAGCCAGCAGGGAAAACTATGCCTTGTTCTAAAGCTCTTTGGGAACCGCTTGCGTAGCCTCACAGACCTGGGGGCTGCGGGCTTTGCTGCTGACTTCAGCCTCAAAGCCACCCTTTCCCACTTGGCGCCGCGCCATGCACAAAAATGGCCATACGGCAGGCAATGGGTCCCCCGCTCAAAGAGCCAGCAGGGAAAACTATGCCTTGTTCTAAAGCTCTTTGGGAACCGCTTGCGTAGCCCCACAGACCTGGGGGCTGCAGGCTTTCCTGCTGCCTTCAGCCTCGACACCACGCTTTCCCACTGGGCACCGCGCCATGCACAAAAAGGGCCATACGGTTGGAGATGGGTCCCCCAACCAAGGAGCCATCAGGGAAAACTATGCCTTGTTCTAAAGGTCTTTGGGAACCGCTTGCGTAGCCCCACAGACCTGGGGGCTGCGGGCTTTCCTGCTGTCTTCAGCCTTGACACCAGCCTTTCCCACTTGGCGCTGCGCCAAGCACAAAAATGGACATATGGATGGAGATGGATCCCCCGACCAAACAGCCAGGAGGGAAAACTGTGCCTTGTTCTAAAGCTCTTTGGGAACCGCTTGCGTAGCCCCACAGACCTGGGGGCTGCAGGCTTTCCTGCTGCCTTCAGCCTCAAAGCCACCCTTTCCCACTTGGTGCCGCGCCAGGCCCAAAAATGGCCATATGGCTGGAGATGTGTGCCACGCCCAAAGAGCCATCAGGGAAAACTATGCCTTGTTCTAAAGCTCTTTGGGAACCGCTTGCGTAGCCCCACAGACCTGGGGGCTGCAGGCTTTCCTGCTAGCTTCAGCCTCGACACCACCCTTTCCCACTTGGTGCCACGCCAGGCACAAAAATGGCCATAGGGCAGGCAATGGGTCCCCCGCCCAAGGAGCCAGCAGGGAAAACTATGCCTTGTTCTAAAGCTCTTTGGGAACCGCTTGCGTAGCCCCACAGACCTGGGGGCTGCGGGCTTTGCTGCTGCCTTCAGCATCAAAGCCACCCTTTCCCACTTGGCGCCGCGCCATGCACAAAAATGGCCATACGGCTGGAGATGGGTCCCCCGCCCAAGGAGCCAGCAGGGAAAACTATGCCTTGTTCTAAAGCTCTTTGGGAACCGCTTGCGTAGCCCCACAGACCTGGGGGCTGCAGGCTTTCCTGCTGCCTTCAGCCTCGACACCACGCTTTCCCACTGGGCACCGCGCCAGGCACAAAAATGGCCATACGGCTGGAGATGGGTCTCCCGCCCAAAGAGCCAGCAGGGAAAATTATGCCTTGTTCTAAGGCTCTTTGGGAACCGCTTGCGTAGCCCCACAGACCTGGGGGCTGCAGGCTTTCCTGCTGCCTTCAGCCTCGACACCACCCTTTCCCACTTGGTGCCACACCAGGCACAAAAATGGCCATATGGCTGGAGATGTGTGCCACGCGCAAAGAGCCAGCAGGGAAAACTATGCCTTGTTCTAAAGCTCTTTGGGAACCGCTTGCGTAGCCCCACAGACCTTGGGGTTGCGGGCTCTCCTGCTGCCTTCAGCCTCGACACCACCCTTTCCCACTTGGTGCCACACCAGGCACAAAAATGGCCATACGGCAGGCAATGGGTCCCCCGCCCAAAGAGCCAGCAGGGAAAACTATGCCTTGTTCTAAAGCTCTTTGGGAACCACTTGCGTAGCCTCACAGACCTGGGGGCTGCGGGCTTTGCTGCTGACTTCAGCCTCAAAGCCACCCTTTCCCACTTGGCGCCGCGCCATGCACAAAAATGGCCATACGGCAGGCAATGGGTCCCCCGCCCAAAGAGCCAGCAGGGAAAACTATGCCTTGTTCTAAAGGTCTTTGGGAACCGCTTCCGTAGCCTCACAGACCTGGGGGCTGCGGGCTTTGCTGCTGACTTCAGCCTCAAAGCCACCCTTTCCCACTGGGCACCGCGCCAGGCAAAAAAAGGGCCATACGGTTGGAGATGGGTCCCCCACCCAAGGAGCCAGCAGGGAAAACTATGCCTTGTTCTAAAGGTCTTTGGGAACCGCTTGCGTAGCCCCACAGACCTGGGGGCTGCGGGCTTTCCTGCTGCCTTCAGCCTCGACACCAGCCTTTCCCACTTGGCGCTGCGCCAAGCACAAAAATGGACATATGGATGGAGATGGATCCCCCGACCAAACAGCCAGGAGGGAAAACTGTGCCTTGTTCTAAAGCTCTTTGGGAACCGCTTGCGTAGCCCCACAGACCTGTGGGCTGCAGGCTTTCCTGCTAGCTTCAGCCTCAAAACCACCCTTTCCCACTTGGTGCGACGCCAGGCACAAAAATGGCCATATGGCAGGCAATGGGTCCCCCGACCAAGGAGCCAGCAGGGAAAACTATGCCTTGTTCTAAAGCTCTTTGGGAACCGCTTGCGTAGCCCCACAGACCTGGGGGCTGCGGGCTTTGCTGCTGCCTTCAGCCTCGACAACACCCTTTCCCACTTGGCGCCGCGCCATGCACAAAAATCGCCATACGGTTGGAGATGGGTGCCACGCCCAAGGAGTCAGCAGGGAAAACTATGCCTTGTTCTAAGGTTCTTTGGGAACCGCTTGCGTAGCCCAACAGACCTGGGGGCTGCAGGCTTTCCTGCTGCCTTCAGCCTCAAAACCACCCTTTCCCACTTGGCGCCGCACCATGCACAAAAATGGCCATACGGTTGGAGATGGGTCCCCTGCCCAAGGAGCCAGCAGGTAAAACTATGCCTTGTTCTAAAGCTCTTTGGGAACCGCTTGCGTAGCCCCACAAACCTGGGGGCTGCAGGCTTTCCTGCTGCCTTCAGCCTCGACACCACCCTTTCCCACTTGGCGCCGCGCCAGGCACAAAAATGGCCATACCGTGGCAATGGGTCTCCCACCCAAAGAGCCATCAGGGAAAACTATGCCTTGTTCTAAACCTCTTTGGGAACCGCTTGCGTAGCCCCACAGACCTGGGGGCTGCGGGCTTTCCTGCTGCCTTCAGCCTCGACACCACCCTTTCCCACTTGGCGCCGCGCCATGCAGAAAAATGGCCATACGGTTGGAGATGGGTCCCCCGCCCAAGGAGCCAGCAGGGAAAACTATGCCTTGTTCTAAAGCTCTTTGGGAACCGCTTGCGTAGCCCCACAGACCTGGGGGCTGCGGGCTTTCCTGCTGCCTTCAGCCTCGACACCACGCTTTCCCACTGGGCGCCGCGCCAGGCACAAAAATGGCATATGGCTGGAGCTTGGTACCCTGCCCAAGGAGCCAGCAGGGAAAACTATGCCTTAGTCTGAAGCTCTTTGGGAACCGCTTGCGTAGCCCCACAGACCTGGGGGCTGAGGGCTTTCCTGCTGCCTTCAGCCTCGACACCACCCTTTCCCACTTGGCGCCGCGCCAGGCACAAAAATGGCCATACGGCTGGAGGTTGGTACCCTGCCCAAGGAGCCAGCAGGGAAAACTATGCCTTGTTCTAAAGCTCTTTGGGAACCGCTTGCGTAGCCCCACAGACCTGGGGGTTGCGGGCTTTCCTGCTAGCTTCAGCCTCGACACCAGCCTTTCCCACTTGGTGCCACACCAGGCACAAAAATGGCCATACGGCAGGCAATGGGTCCCCCGCCCAAAGAGCCAGCAGGGAAAACTATGCCTTGTTCTAAAGCTCTTTGGGAACCGCTTGCGTAGCCTCACAGACCTGGGGGCTGCGGGCTTTGCTGCTGACTTCAGCCTCAAAGCCACCCTTTCCCACTTGGCGCCGCGCCATGCACAAAAATGGCCATACGGCAGGCAATGGGTCCCCCGCTCAAAGAGCCAGCAGGGAAAACTATGCCTTGTTCTAAAGCTCTTTGGGAACCGCTTGCGTAGCCCCACAGACCTGGGGGCTGCAGGCTTTCCTGCTGCCTTCAGCCTCGACACCACGCTTTCCCACTGGGCACCGCGCCATGCACAAAAAGGGCCATACGGTTGGAGATGGGTCCCCCAACCAAGGAGCCATCAGGGAAAACTATGCCTTGTTCTAAAGGTCTTTGGGAACCGCTTGCGTAGCCCCACAGACCTGGGGGCTGCGGGCTTTCCTGCTGTCTTCAGCCTTGACACCAGCCTTTCCCACTTGGCGCTGCGCCAAGCACAAAAATGGACATATGGATGGAGATGGATCCCCCGACCAAACAGCCAGGAGGGAAAACTGTGCCTTGTTCTAAAGCTCTTTGGGAACCGCTTGCGTAGCCCCACAGACCTGGGGGCTGCAGGCTTTCCTGCTGCCTTCAGCCTCAAAGCCACCCTTTCCCACTTGGTGCCGCGCCAGGCCCAAAAATGGCCATATGGCTGGAGATGTGTGCCACGCCCAAAGAGCCATCAGGGAAAACTATGCCTTGTTCTAAAGCTCTTTGGGAACCGCTTGCGTAGCCCCACAGACCTGGGGGCTGCAGGCTTTCCTGCTAGCTTCAGCCTCGACACCACCCTTTCCCACTTGGTGCCACGCCAGGCACAAAAATGGCCATAGGGCAGGCAATGGGTCCCCCGCCCAAGGAGCCAGCAGGGAAAACTATGCCTTGTTCTAAAGCTCTTTGGGAACCGCTTGCGTAGCCCCACAGACCTGGGGGCTGCGGGCTTTGCTGCTGCCTTCAGCATCAAAGCCACCCTTTCCCACTTGGCGCCGCGCCATGCACAAAAATGGCCATACGGCTGGAGATGGGTCCCCCGCCCAAGGAGCCAGGAGGGAAAACTGTGCCTTGTTCTAAAGCTCTTTGGGAACCGCTTGCGTAGCCCCACAGACCTGGGGGCTGCAGGCTTTCCTGCTGCCTTCAGCCTCGACACCACGCTTTCCCACTGGGCACCGCGCCAGGCACAAAAATGGCCATACGGCTGGAGATGGGTCTCCCGCCCAAAGAGCCAGCAGGGAAAATTATGCCTTGTTCTAAGGCTCTTTGGGAACCGCTTGCGTAGCCCCACAGACCTGGGGGCTGCAGGCTTTCCTGCTGCCTTCAGCCTCGACACCACCCTTTCCCACTTGGTGCCACACCAGGCACAAAAATGGCCATATGGCTGGAGATGTGTGCCACGCGCAAAGAGCCAGCAGGGAAAACTATGCCTTGTTCTAAAGCTCTTTGGGAACCGCTTGCGTAGCCCCACAGACCTTGGGGTTGCGGGCTCTCCTGCTGCCTTCAGCCTCGACACCACCCTTTCCCACTTGGTGCCACACCAGGCACAAAAATGGCCATACGGCAGGCAATGGGTCCCCCGCCCAAAGAGCCAGCAGGGAAAACTATGCCTTGTTCTAAAGCTCTTTGGGAACCACTTGCGTAGCCTCACAGACCTGGGGGCTGCGGGCTTTGCTGCTGCCTTCAGCATCAAAGCCACCCTTTCCCACTTGGCGCCGCGCCATGCACAAAAATGGCCATACGGCAGGCAATGGGTCCCCCGCCCAAAGAGCCAGCAGGGAAAACTATGCCTTGTTCTAAAGGTCTTTGGGAACCGCTTCCGTAGCCTCACAGACCTGGGGGCTGCGGGCTTTGCTGCTGACTTCAGCCTCAAAGCCACCCTTTCCCACTGGGCACCGCGCCAGGCAAAAAAAGGGCCATACGGTTGGAGATGGGTCCCCCACCCAAGGAGCCAGCAGGGAAAACTATGCCTTGTTCTAAAGGTCTTTGGGAACCGCTTGCGTAGCCCCACAGACCTGGGGGCTGCGGGCTTTCCTGCTGCCTTCAGCCTCGACACCAGCCTTTCCCACTTGGCGCTGCGCCAAGCACAAAAATGGACATATGGATGGAGATGGATCCCCCGACCAAACAGCCAGGAGGGAAAACTGTGCCTTGTTCTAAAGCTCTTTGGGAACCGCTTGCGTAGCCCCACAGACCTGTGGGCTGCAGGCTTTCCTGCTAGCTTCAGCCTCAAAACCACCCTTTCCCACTTGGTGCGACGCCAGGCACAAAAATGGCCATATGGCAGGCAATGGGTCCCCCGACCAAGGAGCCAGCAGGGAAAACTATGCCTTGTTCTAAAGCTCTTTGGGAACCGCTTGCGTAGCCCCACAGACCTGGGGGCTGCGGGCTTTGCTGCTGCCTTCAGCCTCGACAACACCCTTTCCCACTTGGCGCCGCGCCATGCACAAAAATCGCCATACGGTTGGAGATGGGTGCCACGCCCAAGGAGTCAGCAGGGAAAACTATGCCTTGTTCTAAGGTTCTTTGGGAACCGCTTGCGTAGCCCAACAGACCTGGGGGCTGCAGGCTTTCCTGCTGCCTTCAGCCTCAAAACCACCCTTTCCCACTTGGCGCCGCACCATGCACAAAAATGGCCATACGGTTGGAGATGGGTCCCCTGCCCAAGGAGCCAGCAGGTAAAACTATGCCTTGTTCTAAAGCTCTTTGGGAACCGCTTGCGTAGCCCCACAAACCTGGGGGCTGCAGGCTTTCCTGCTGCCTTCAGCCTCGACACCACCCTTTCCCACTTGGCGCCGCGCCAGGCACAAAAATGGCCATACCGTGGCAATGGGTCTCCCACCCAAAGAGCCATCAGGGAAAACTATGCCTTGTTCTAAACCTCTTTGGGAACCGCTTGCGTAGCCCCACAGACCTGGGGGCTGCGGGCTTTCCTGCTGCCTTCAGCCTCGACACCACCCTTTCCCACTTGGCGCCGCGCCATGCAGAAAAATGGCCATACGGTTGGAGATAGGTCCCCCGCCCAAGGAGCCAGCAGGGAAAACTATGCCTTGTTCTAAAGCTCTTTGGGAACCGCTTGCGTAGCCCCACAGACCTGGGGGCTGCGGGCTTTCCTGCTGCCTTCAGCCTCGACACCACGCTTTCCCACTGGGCGCCGCGCCAGGCACAAAAATGGCATATGGCTGGAGGTTGGTACCCTGCCCAAGGAGCCAGCAGGGAAAACTATGCCTTAGTCTGAAGCTCTTTGGGAACCGCTTGCGTAGCCCCACAGACCTGGGGGCTGAGGGCTTTCCTGCTGCCTTCAGCCTCGACACCACCCTTTCCCACTTGGCGCCGCGCCAGGCACAAAAATGGCCATACGGCTGGAGGTTGGTACCCTGCCCAAGGAGCCAGCAGGGAAAACTATGCCTTGTTCTAAAGCTCTTTGGGAACCACTTGTGTAGCCCCACAGACTTGGGGGCTGCGGGCTTTCCTGCTGCCTTCAGCCTCGACACCACCCTTTCCCACTTGGCGCCGCGCTAGGCAGAAAAATGGCCATACGGCAGGCAATGGGTCCCCCGCCCAAAGAGCCAGCAGGGAAAACTATGCCTTGTTCTAAAGCTCTTTGGGAACCGCTTGCGTAGCCTCACAGACCTGGGGGCTGCGGGCTTTGCTGCTGACTTCAGCCTCTAAGCCACCCTTTCCCACTTGGCGCCGCGCCATGCACAAAAATGGCCATACGGCTGGAGATGGGTCCCCCGCCCAAACAACCAGCAGGGAAAACTGTGCCTTGTTCTAAAGCTCTTTGGGAACCGCTTGCGTAGCCCCACAGACCTGGGGGCTGCGGGCTTTCCTGCTGCCTTCAGCCTCAAAACAACCCTTTCCCTCTGGGCGCCGGGACAGACACAAAAATGGCCTATGGCTGGAGATGGGTCTCCCGCCCAAAGAGCCAGCAGGGAAAACTATGCCTTGTTCTAAAGCTCTTTGGGAACCGCTTGCGTAGCCCCACAGACCTGGGGGCTGCGGGCTTTCCTGCTGCCTTCAGCCTCGACACCACGCTTTCCCACTGGGCGCCGCGCCAGGCACAAAAATGGCATATGGCTGGAGGTTGGTACCCTGCCCAAGGAGCCAGCAGGGAAAACTATGCCTTAGTCTGAAGCTCTTTGGGAACCGCTTGCGTAGCCCCACAGACCTGGGGGCTGAGGGCTTTCCTGCTGCCTTCAGCCTCGACACCACCCTTTCCCACTTGGCGCCGCGCCAGGCACAAAAATGGCCATACGGCTGGAGGTTGGTACCCTGCCCAAGGAGCCAGCAGGGAAAACTATGCCTTGTTCTAAAGCTCTTTGGGAACCGCTTGCGTAGCCCCACAGACCTGGGGGTTGCGGGCTTTCCTGCTAGCTTCAGCCTCGACACCAGCCTTTCCCACTTGGTGCCACACCAGGCACAAAAATGGCCATACGGCAGGCAATGGGTCCCCCGCCCAAAGAGCCAGCAGGGAAAACTATGCCTTGTTCTAAAGCTCTTTGGGAACCGCTTGCGTAGCCTCACAGACCTGGGGGCTGCGGGCTTTGCTGCTGACTTCAGCCTCAAAGCCACCCTTTCCCACTTGGCGCCGCGCCATGCACAAAAATGGCCATACGGCAGGCAATGGGTCCCCCGCTCAAAGAGCCAGCAGGGAAAACTATGCCTTGTTCTAAAGCTCTTTGGGAACCGCTTGCGTAGCCCCACAGACCTGGGGGCTGCAGGCTTTCCTGCTGCCTTCAGCCTCGACACCACGCTTTCCCACTGGGCACCGCGCCATGCACAAAAAGGGCCATACGGTTGGAGATGGGTCCCCCAACCAAGGAGCCATCAGGGAAAACTATGCCTTGTTCTAAAGGTCTTTGGGAACCGCTTGCGTAGCCCCACAGACCTGGGGGCTGCGGGCTTTCCTGCTGTCTTCAGCCTTGACACCAGCCTTTCCCACTTGGCGCTGCGCCAAGCACAAAAATGGACATATGGATGGAGATGGATCCCCCGACCAAACAGCCAGGAGGGAAAACTGTGCCTTGTTCTAAAGCTCTTTGGGAACCGCTTGCGTAGCCCCACAGACCTGGGGGCTGCAGGCTTTCCTGCTGCCTTCAGCCTCAAAGCCACCCTTTCCCACTTGGTGCCGCGCCAGGCCCAAAAATGGCCATATGGCTGGAGATGTGTGCCACGCCCAAAGAGCCATCAGGGAAAACTATGCCTTGTTCTAAAGCTCTTTGGGAACCGCTTGCGTAGCCCCACAGACCTGGGGGCTGCAGGCTTTCCTGCTAGCTTCAGCCTCGACACCACCCTTTCCCACTTGGTGCCACGCCAGGCACAAAAATGGCCATAGGGCAGGCAATGGGTCCCCCGCCCAAGGAGCCAGCAGGGAAAACTATGCCTTGTTCTAAAGCTCTTTGGGAACCGCTTGCGTAGCCCCACAGACCTGGGGGCTGCGGGCTTTGCTGCTGCCTTCAGCATCAAAGCCACCCTTTCCCACTTGGCGCCGCGCCATGCACAAAAATGGCCATACGGCTGGAGATGGGTCCCCCGCCCAAGGAGCCAGGAGGGAAAACTGTGCCTTGTTCTAAAGCTCTTTGGGAACCGCTTGCGTAGCCCCACAGACCTGGGGGCTGCAGGCTTTCCTGCTGCCTTCAGCCTCGACACCACGCTTTCCCACTGGGCACCGCGCCAGGCACAAAAATGGCCATACGGCTGGAGATGGGTCTCCCGCCCAAAGAGCCAGCAGGGAAAATTATGCCTTGTTCTAAGGCTCTTTGGGAACCGCTTGCGTAGCCCCACAGACCTGGGGGCTGCAGGCTTTCCTGCTGCCTTCAGCCTCGACACCACCCTTTCCCACTTGGTGCCACACCAGGCACAAAAATGGCCATATGGCTGGAGATGTGTGCCACGCGCAAAGAGCCAGCAGGGAAAACTATGCCTTGTTCTAAAGCTCTTTGGGAACCGCTTGCGTAGCCCCACAGACCTTGGGGTTGCGGGCTCTCCTGCTGCCTTCAGCCTCGACACCACCCTTTCCCACTTGGTGCCACACCAGGCACAAAAATGGCCATACGGCAGGCAATGGGTCCCCCGCCCAAAGAGCCAGCAGGGAAAACTATGCCTTGTTCTAAAGCTCTTTGGGAACCACTTGCGTAGCCTCACAGACCTGGGGGCTGCGGGCTTTGCTGCTGCCTTCAGCATCAAAGCCACCCTTTCCCACTTGGCGCCGCGCCATGCACAAAAATGGCCATACGGCAGGCAATGGGTCCCCCGCCCAAAGAGCCAGCAGGGAAAACTATGCCTTGTTCTAAAGGTCTTTGGGAACCGCTTGCGTAGCCCCACAGACCTGGGGGCTGCGGGCTTTGCTGCTGACTTATGCCTCAAAGCCACCCTTTCCCACTGGGCACCGCGCCAGGCAAAAAAAGGGCCATACGGTTGGAGATGGGTCCCCCACCCAAGGAGCCAGCAGGGAAAACTATGCCTTGTTCTAAAGGTCTTTGGGAACCGCTTGCGTAGCCCCACAGACCTGGGGGCTGCGGGCTTTCCTGCTGCCTTCAGCCTCGACACCAGCCTTTCCCACTTGGCGCTGCGCCAAGCACAAAAATGGACATATGGATGGAGATGGATCCCCCGACCAAACAGCCAGGAGGGAAAACTGTGCCTTGTTCTAAAGCTCTTTGGGAACCGCTTGCGTAGCCCCACAGACCTGTGGGCTGCAGGCTTTCCTGCTAGCTTCAGCCTCAAAACCACCCTTTCCCACTTGGTGCGACGCCAGGCACAAAAATGGCCATATGGCAGGCAATGGGTCCCCCGACCAAGGAGCCAGCAGGGAAAACTATGCCTTGTTCTAAAGCTCTTTGGGAACCGCTTGCGTAGCCCCACAGACCTGGGGGCTGCGGGCTTTGCTGCTGCCTTCAGCCTCGACAACACCCTTTCCCACTTGGCGCCGCGCCATGCACAAAAATGGCCATACGGTTGGAGATGGGTCCCCTGCCCAAGGAGCCAGCAGGTAAAACTATGCCTTGTTCTAAAGCTCTTTGGGAACCGCTTGCGTAGCCCCACAAACCTGGGGGCTGCAGGCTTTCCTGCTGCCTTCAGCCTCGACACCACCCTTTCCCACTTGGCGCCGCGCCAGGCACAAAAATGGCCATACCGTGGCAATGGGTCTCCCACCCAAAGAGCCATCAGGGAAAACTATGCCTTGTTCTAAACCTCTTTGGGAACCGCTTGCGTAGCCCCACAGACCTGGGGGCTGCGGGCTTTCCTGCTGCCTTCAGCCTCGACACCACCCTTTCCCACTTGGCGCCGCGCCATGCAGAAAAATGGCCATACGGTTGGAGATAGGTCCCCCGCCCAAGGAGCCAGCAGGGAAAACTATGCCTTGTTCTAAAGCTCTTTGGGAACCGCTTGCGTAGCCCCACAGACCTGGGGGCTGCGGGCTTTCCTGCTGCCTTCAGCCTCGACACCACGCTTTCCCACTGGGCGCCGCGCCAGGCACAAAAATGGCATATGGCTGGAGGTTGGTACCCTGCCCAAGGAGCCAGCAGGGAAAACTATGCCTTAGTCTGAAGCTCTTTGGGAACCGCTTGCGTAGCCCCACAGACCTGGGGGCTGAGGGCTTTCCTGCTGCCTTCAGCCTCGACACCACCCTTTCCCACTTGGCGCCGCGCCAGGCACAAAAATGGCCATACGGCTGGAGGTTGGTACCCTGCCCAAGGAGCCAGCAGGGAAAACTATGCCTTGTTCTAAAGCTCTTTGGGAACCACTTGTGTAGCCCCACAGACTTGGGGGCTGCGGGCTTTCCTGCTGCCTTCAGCCTCGACACCACCCTTTCCCACTTGGCGCCGCGCTAGGCAGAAAAATGGCCATACGGCAGGCAATGGGTCCCCCGCCCAAAGAGCCAGCAGGGAAAACTATGCCTTGTTCTAAAGCTCTTTGGGAACCGCTTGCGTAGCCTCACAGACCTGGGGGCTGCGGGCTTTGCTGCTGACTTCAGCCTCTAAGCCACCCTTTCCCACTTGGCGCCGCGCCATGCACAAAAATGGCCATACGGCTGGAGATGGGTCCCCCGCCCAAACAACCAGCAGGGAAAACTGTGCCTTGTTCTAAAGCTCTTTGGGAACCGCTTGCGTAGCCCCACAGACCTGGGGGCTGCGGGCTTTCCTGCTGCCTTCAGCCTCAAAACAACCCTTTCCCTCTGGGCGCCGGGACAGACACAAAAATGGCCTATGGCTGGAGATGGGTCTCCCGCCCAAAGAGCCAGCAGGGAAAACTATGCCTTGTTCTAAAGCTCTTTGGGAACCGCTTGCGTAGCCGCACAGACCTGGGAGCTGCGGGCCTTCCTGCTGACTTCAGCCTCGACACCACCCTTTCCCACTGGGCGCCGCGCCAGGCACAATAATGGCCATACGGCTGGAGATGGGTCTCCCGCCCAAAGAGCCAGCAGGGAAAACTATGCCTTGTTCTAAAGCTCTTTGGGAACCGCTTGCGTAGCCGCACAGACCTGGGGGCTGCAGGCTTTCCTGCTGCCTTCAGCCTCGACACCACCCTTTCCCACTTGGCGCCGCGCCAGGCACAAAAATGGCCATACGGCTGGAGATGGGTCCCCCGCCCAAAGAGCCAGCAGGGAAAACTATGCCTTGTTCTAAAGCTATTTGGGAACCGCTTGCGTAGCCCCACAGACCTGGGGGCTGCAGGCTTTCCTGCTGCCTTCAGCCTCGACACCACGCTTTCCCACTGGGCACCGCGCCAGGCACAAAAATGGCCATACGGCTGGAGATGGCTCTCCCGCCCAAAGAGCCAGCAGGGAAAATTATGCCTTGTTCTAAGGCTCTTTGGGAACCGCTTGCGTAGCCCCACAGACCTGGGGGCTGCAGGCTTTCCTGCTGCCTTCAGCCTCAAATCCACCCTTTCCCACTTGGTGCCACACCAGGCACAAAAATGGCCATACGGCAGGCAATGGGTCCCCCGCCCAAAGAGCCAGCAGGGAAAACTATGCCTTGTTCTAAAGGTCTTTGGGAACCGCTTGCGTAGCCCCACAGACCTGGGGGCTGCAGGCTTTCCTGCTGCCTTCAGCCTCGACACCACGCTTTCCCACTGGGCACCGCGCCATGCACAAAAAGGGCCATACGGTTGGAGATGGGTCCCCCACCCAAGGAGCCATCAGGGAAAACTATGCCTTGTTCTAAAGGTCTTTGGGAACCGCTTGCGTAGCCCCACAGACCTGGGGGCTGTGGGCTTTCCTGCTGTCTTCAGCCTCGACACCAGCCTTTCCCACTTGGCGCTGCGCGAAGCACAAAAATGGACATATGGATGGAGATGGATCCCCCGACCAAACAGCCAGGAGGGAAAACTGTGCCTTGTTCTAAAGCTCTTTGGGAACCGCTTGCGTAGCCCCACAGACCTGGGGGCTGCAGGCTTTCCTGCTGCCTTCAGCCTCAAAGCCACCCTTTCCCACTTGGCGCCGCGCCAGGCCCAAAAATGGCCATATGGCTGGAGATGTGTGCCACGCCCAAAGAGCCATCAGGGAAAACTATGCCTTGTTCTAAAGCTCTTTGGGAACCGCTTGCGTAGCCCCACAGACCTGGGGGCTGCAGGCTTTCCTGCTAGCTTCAGCCTCGACACCACGCTTTCCCACTTGGTGCCACGCCAGGCACAAAAATGGCCATAGGGCAGGCAATGGGTCCCCCGCCCAAGGAGCCAGCAGGGAAAACTATGCCTTGTTCTAAAGCTCTTTGGGAACCGCTTGCGTAGCCCCACAGACCTGGGGGCTGCGGGCTTTGCTGCTGCCTTCAGCATCAAAGCCACCCTTTCCCACTTGGCGCCGCGCCAGGCACAAAAATGGCCATACGGCTGGAGATGGGTCCCCCGCCCAAGGAGCCAGCAGGGAAAACTATGCCTTGTTCTAAAGCTCTTTGGGAACCGCTTGCGTAGCCCCACAGACCTGGGGGCTGCAGGCTTTCCTGCTGCCTTCAGCCTCGACACCACCCTTTCCCACTGGGCACCGCGCCAGGCACAAAAATGGCCATACGGCTGGAGATGTGTGCCACGCGCAAAGAGCCAGCAGGGAAAACTATGCCTTGTTCTAAAGCTCTTTGGGAACCGCTTGCGTAGCCCCACAGACCTTGGGGTTGCGGGCTTTCCTGCTAGCTTCAGCCTCGACACCACCCTTTCCCACTTGGTGCCACACCAGGCACAAAAATGGCCATACGGCAGGCAATGGGTCCCCCGCCCAAAGAGCCAGCAGGGAAAACTATGCCTTGTTCTAAAGCTCTTTGGGAACCGCTTGCGTAGCCTCACAGACCTGGGGGCTGCGGGCTTTGCTGCTGACTCCAGCCTCAAAGCCACCCTTTCCCACTTGGCGCCGCGCCATGCACAAAAATGGCCATACGGCAGGCAATGGGTCCCCCGCCCAAAGAGCCAGCAGGGAAAACTATGCCTTGTTCTAAAGCTCTTTGGGAACCGCTTCCGTAGCCTCACAGACCTGGGGGCTGCGGGCTTTGCTGCTGACTTCAGCCTCAAAGCCACCCTTTCCCACTGGGCACCGCGCCAGGCAAAAAAAGGGCCATACGGTTGGAGATGGGTCCCCCACCCAAGGAGCCAGCAGGGAAAACTATGCCTTGTTCTAAAGGTCTTTGGGAACCGCTTGCGTAGCCCCACAGACCTGGGGGCTGCGGGCTTTCCTGCTGCCTTCAGCCTCGACACCAGCCTTTCCCACTTGGCGCTGCGCCAAGCACAAAAATGGACATATGGATGGAGATGGATCCCCCGACCAAACAGCCAGGAGGGAAAACTGTGCCTTGTTCTAAAGCTCTTTGGGAACCGCTTGCGTAGCCCCACAGACCTGTGGGCTGCAGGCTTTCCTGCTAGCTTCAGCCTCAAAACCACCCTTTCCCACTTGGTGCGACGCCAGGCACAAAAATGGCCATATGGCAGGCAATGGGTCCCCCGACCAAGGAGCCAGCAGGGAAAACTATGCCTTGTTCTAAAGCTCTTTGGGAACCGCTTGCGTAGCCCCACAGACCTGGGGGCTGCGGGCTTTGCTGCTGCCTTCAGCCTCGACACCACCCTTTCCCACTTGGCGCCGCGCCATGCACAAAAATCGCCATACGGTTGGAGATGGGTGACACGCCCAAGGAGTCAGCAGGGAAAACTATGCCTTGTTCTAAGGTTCTTTGGGAACCGCTTGCGTAGCCCAACAGACCTGGGGGCTGCAGGCTTTCCTGCTGCCTTCAGCCTCAAAACCACCCTTTCCCACTTGGCGCCGCACCATGCACAAAAATGGCCATACGGTTGGAGATGGGTCCCCTGCCCAAGGAGCCAGCAGGTAAAACTATGCCTTGTTCTAAAGCTCTTTGGGAACCGCTTGCGTAGCCCCACAAACCTGGGGGCTGCAGGCTTTCCTGCTGCCTTCAGCCTCGACACCACCCTTTCCCACTTGGCGCCGCGCCAGGCACAAAAATGGCCATACCGTGGCAATGGGTCTCCCACCCAAAGAGCCAGCAGGGAAAACTATGCCTTGTTCTAAACCTCTTTGGGAACCGCTTGCGTAGCCCCACAGACCTGGGGGCTGCGGGCTTTCCTGCTGCCTTCAGCCTCGACACCACCCTTTCCCACTTGGCGCCGCGCCATGCAGAAAAATGGCCATACGGTTGGAGATGGGTCCCCCGCCCAAGGAGCCAGCAGGGAAAACTATGCCTTGTTCTAAAGCTCTTTGGGAACCGCTTGCGTAGCCCCACAGACCTGGGGGCTGCGGGCTTTCCTGCTGCCTTCAGCCTCGACACCACGCTTTCCCACTGGGCGCCGCGCCAGGCACAAAAATGGCATATGGCTGGAGGTTGGTACCCTGCCCAAGGAGCCAGCAGGGAAAACTATGCCTTAGTCTGAAGCTCTTTGGGAACCGCTTGCGTAGCCCCACAGACCTGGGGGCTGAGGGCTTTCCTGCTGCCTTCAGCCTCGACACCACCCTTTCCCACTTGGCGCCGCGCCAGGCACAAAAATGGCCATACGGCTGGAGGTTGGTACCCTGCCCAAGGAGCCAGCAGGGAAAACTATGCCTTGTTCTAAAGCTCTTTGGGAACCACTTGTGTAGCCCCACAGACTTGGGGGCTGCGGGCTTTCCTGCTGCCTTCAGCCTCGACACCACCCTTTCCCACTTGGCGCCGCGCTAGGCAGAAAAATGGCCATACGGCAGGCAATGGGTCCCCAGCCCAAAGAGCCAGCAGGGAAAACTATGCCTTGTTCTAAAGCTCTTTGGGAACCGCTTGCGTAGCCTCACAGACCTGGGGGCTGCGGGCTTTGCTGCTGACTTCAGCCTCTAAGCCACCCTTTCCCACTTGGCGCCGCGCCATGCACAAAAATGGCCATACGGCTGGAGATGGGTCCCCCGCCCAAACAACCAGCAGGGAAAACTGTGCCTTGTTCTAAAGCTCTTTGGGAACCGCTTGCGTAGCCCCACAGACCTGGGGGCTGCGGGCTTTCCTGCTGCCTTCAGCCTCGACACCAGCCTTTCCCACTTGGCGCTGCGCCAAGCACAAAAATGGACATATGGATGGAGATGGATCCCCCGACCAAACAGCCAGGAGGGAAAACTGTGCCTTGTTCTAAAGCTCTTTGGGAACCACTTGCGTAGCCCCACAGACCTGTGGGCTGCAGGCTTTCCTGCTAGCTTCAGCCTCAAAACCACCCTTTCCCACTTGGTGCGACGCCAGGCACAAAAATGGCCATATGGCAGGCAATGGGTCCCCCGACCAAGGAGCCAGCAGGGAAAACTATGCCTTGTTCTAAAGCTCTTTGGGAACCGCTTGCGTAGCCCCACAGACCTGGGGGCTGCGGGCTTTGCTGCTGCCTTCAGCCTCGACAACACCCTTTCCCACTTGGCGCCGCGCCATGCACAAAAATCGCCATACGGTTGGAGATGGGTGACACGCCCAAGGAGTCAGCAGGGAAAACTATGCCTTGTTCTAAGGTTCTTTGGGAACCGCTTGCGTAGCCCAACAGACCTGGGGGCTGCGGGCTTTCCTGCTGCCTTCAGCCTCAAAACCACCCTTTCCCACTTGGCGCCGCACCATGCACAAAAATGGCCATACGGTTGGAGATGGGTCCCCTGCCCAAGGAGCCAGCAGGTAAAACTATGCCTTGTTCTAAAGCTCTTTGGGAACCGCTTGCGTAGCCCCACAAACCTGGGGGCTGCAGGCTTTCCTGCTGCCTTCAGCCTCGACACCACCCTTTCCCACTTGGCGCCGCGCCAGGCACAAAAATGGCCATACCGTGGCAATGGGTCTCCCACCCAAAGAGCCAGCAGGGAAAACTATGCCTTGTTCTAAACCTCTTTGGGAACCGCTTGCGTAGCCCCACAGACCTGGGGGCTGCGGGCTTTCCTGCTGCCTTCAGCCTCGACACCACCCTTTCCCACTTGGCGCCGCGCCAT